>NW_010539784.1:0-24253 GCF_000687285.1 Phaethon lepturus
CCCTGCACTTAGCCTTATTAAACCTCATACAATTATCTCGGCCTATTGATCCAGTTGGAAAAAAAAAGAAACCTAACCGAACATTTTGATCCCTATCATCATCTTATGCATGATTTTTCTTTGTGAGAAAGGGGGAAACTGCATTTCATCTTCATGACAAATACTTCACAAATTTGTTCATATACTACTGCCAAAAATAACTTCATGTGTCCTAGTGTCACCATAAAGTATTCTCCTTTAATTTACTAAATTCTGTGCAAAACACTTGATTCCGTGTGTAGGAATTTTATGTTTGTTTGAAGTTCTATGAGTTCTAAAATGAAAATAAAAAATTCTGTATGTTATCGTACTTATTTTTTTGAGAGAGGCTACACAGAGAATCTTCAGGTAATAGTGACTTTCAAGTACGTTGTTTCCCCAGAGAATTTTCATATTATTTTTGTTACTTGTTTTATATGTCTTACCAGGCACCCTTTGATGTATTCTCTGCAATTAATTTCTTTAGAATTGCTGTTTAGAATTATTTTAAATACAAAATTCTGTCATTAATAGAGGACCCACATGCATTATGTTTCCACTTGCATATATATATATAGTGCGAAACTCAATCTAAGTGTTGGATTAGAGACAAAACATAGCAAAGTGCATGCACATTCGTTGTAAATCACTGAGGATGGAAACATTCCGGTCAAAAAATTCTTGCTCTTTAGATATTATCACTGTGGTTTTCAAGTTGGAACATTTACATGTGAGATGCTGGGAATGTTCTGCCACCTTGTTCTCCGTGCCACTTTGACAAACAACGTTTTTCAACATAGGTGATCAAAACAGGAAATTTTTCTTGGAATTATGATGTTACGGAGGAGACTGGAGAGGAGGATAGGTGAGAGCTAGGATGCTAATTTGTAACGGGCAGAGGAAAACAAGACGGAATTCTCATACAGTAAATCCAGTTGAGGATTGCACTGAAGAAGGAAGAGCTCAAACCAGGGAAATTTTCTTGTGTTTTCTTTCAGAAAATGATTTTTTGCTCATTTTTTGCATGAAATAAACCATAAAACGGTTAGCTGAATATGAAACAGTTTAATATGCCATTAATTCCCTTCCTTATTAATTACTTTTCTATACCGTAATGTGCTGTGAATGTTTCTGTGGTGGTGAAAGTCAGAAATTGAGACAATGTCACTGCTGTCTCTCCACAGCTCTAATCCTGAAACTTCATGTCCAGTGTAAATGCTGAAGTTTCCTGTGCATGACTTACCATGCAATGTTTGTTAGTTATGGTTAATGTGACTATTTCCTTTGCAAACATAAATCAATATTCTGATTCTATGATACAGAACCTTATGGCATTGTTTGTCATTGTTTAATACTGCAGTTTTATTAAACTGTTCTTGGAAGCATTTTGTATAAGAAATAATTTCTGACAATAAAGCAGATTAAAATGTCATTATCAGTATTATTTTAGATGCCAACAGGCTGTGTATAAATAGGCAATGAACTATTAACGTTACTAAAAGTCATGTTAAATTGAGTGACAAAAACGGGTTTTAGGCTATACCAAATTAAATTTTCATATAACTGTCAGCAGTTTGACATATTTATAAGCCTACATTAGCAAAGAATAGAATAATCTTTTTTACAAACTAGGAAAATATCATTGCCCCATCATTAAAAGAAATAGAGAAATATCAATAATAAAAACTGATTTCAGATCTCTAGATCTGTGTTCTATCACTATTTTATTTTAACTTTTTTATTGAAGCGCTGTTTCAGATTTATCAGATTATGTGAAACCCTCTGGCTTAGGGGGAGAAATTTTAATACAAATGTATACATGGGGAAAAACAAAAAAAGCCGGTGCTAACATCTGAGTTCAACATCCTTCATTTGATGTTTAGATCACAGGGGACAGATGTGAATAACCAGGCTGATGCATATTAAACTAGTTGGAGCTATTTTTAAGTCAATGGTTTTGTTCCTGCTGTACTCATTAGAGGAAGAGACTAACTGATCTCATGGTCTCTAGGATGATTTGCAAAACACTTTAAATTAGCATAGTTTAAAATAGTAAATATAGGAAAAAAATACATGAAGGGTTTAATATAAGAAGAGTACAAAGTGAAGGAATAAGAATAAATCAATCATTCTGCATGAATCAGAGAGGGTAGAAAAAATGAAGGCACTTCACTTGTGTTGAAAAATTCTCCAACAAATACAATACTAAATGATTACATAATATTAAAATAAAAGCAGACCAAAAGAAAATTGGAATTGTGGGGTTTATGGAATATTGAATCTACAGTACTGAGACAGACATCTGAACAGAGAAGGAAAAAAAAAAAGGTAAGAATGGTTGCACATTTCAGAAATTTAGATGTAGCTGTGGTAAAAGACACCAGGAGGCAAATGTGAAAGTAGTTGTGGATACCTACACCAGACATCGTATTAAAATGAGGAAACAATGAATAAGGCAAAAGACGGCAAGGAAGGGACCTAGTCGTAATGCATCAGTAGATCAGGCAGCAGTAAGGATTTCCTGGTAGATCAGTATGAAGCTGAGAGGTAATGATTATGGAAAAGTAACCCTTAAATGTTATTTCATTTGACTACTTAGGATTTGGGCTCTACTGTACATTTCAAACCAAGTCAGGCCCAAGTCAAGCACAGCTGCTTTTGTGTGCTCGATAACCCACCCCTCCATGAAGTAGGATCGTTTATACATAAGTTCATTTCTGCTCTGTGTTGTGTGAAGTTTTTCAAATGAAATGCAGGGATAACTGGGTAACAGGGATAAATTTCTCATCACTAATGTATTCTCTGACTTTCTCTGATCTCTTTTGGATTCCGCCATTGTATCATCAATTACCTTGATTGGGCTGTCATAAATAGTAATAAATAATAATTTCTTATTAAATAAAACTAAAATCTAGTAGGGTATTTTTCCTGTTTATGCCTGCAGTTCCAGTCCAAAGGGCTCCAGCATCACACGTATGGTACACGATGTAGTTAACTTACTGATCTGATTGACACTTCTTAATGCGTAGCTCTATTCCATCAATGGCAAAAACTAGATATCAAGGAAAAGTGTATTATTTTTACAGTAGCCTGTTAGTTGCCTTCCTTTTCTAAATTTGCCGTAAACAATTATATTGACATTCCCATTCAAGACGAGACATTTCAGTTCTCCCATCTTAATTCTTAGGCTTTTACCACTTATGTAAAGCACATGTGTTACTGTTTTGCTTTTCTGTAGTCTACTTGTCATTCCTTTCCTGATACCTATTTACTCTTTGGCTGTTGCTAGCCTATGCACAGTCCTTCACTCAGAGATACGGCATTTCTCTGACTTTACTGGAAGGGGTGAGTCTTTGCCTGTCAGCCGTCCCTTACTCTGCAGTGACCCAGTTAAGCTCTTGATTGTACTTTGTCAGCAGGTTGAGTTCCTTATGATTCAAACAAAGACCAACTTGCCTGCCACTTTATTTCAGAAGTGTCCTCACGTCCTGATTAATCTTCATCTCTTTCCTTACCCATCTTGGAAGCGAGGAAGAAGAGGAGTGTTAAACTCAGTCTGTTTTCCCTAAGTTTAAGAAAACCCTAAAGGCTGAATGAAAGCAAAGGGAAGGAGGGTTGGGGAAAAATAATGTTTTGGAGGAGATAAACAAGAATGAGAATAGATTATTAGAAAGTGAGCAGGGAGATAGCTAGTTGGACACATCAGGTCATTCACTTGAACAGAAGATGAGAAATGAGATACAAAAGCAAAGTCAGGAAATGGAAGAACGTTTGTGGGATCTAGAATTCTGTTTTAAATAAGGTAAGTCTTAAGAAAAAAGCCTTGGAAAAGTGGGAGAGCTTAGTAAACAGTGGAATTGTAACAAAGCTATAAATTCTTTGGACATGAGATTTAGATAGTGGAAAAAAAAATTGGGAAAATTACAATAGGCAAGAATCATAGGAGGAAAATGCGTCGGGTTCTAAACACTATTTTAAAACCCTTTAAAAAGAAGCTATAGAATAGGAGTTAATTTTGTGCAAATGTTCATCCCTAGGTCTTCACTAGTTTTCTGACATTGAATATTGACCTTACAGACATCTTTGGGGTTTTTTTTATGTTATTTTATTTATTATTTGAGAGGGATAGGACAATAAAGCAGGCACAGACATTTGTGTGTTAGTAAAATTTGTTATGTGAAGTTGTCTATTAGCGCATTAATGAATATTTGTATATTCATGTGATTATATGTAAAGGTTTGTAGATTTGAGAATAATGGAGTGTATTCTGAAGGGGCATCGACATTAATTACACAAACGTTTATCCTCTGCAACTGCAGGTTCCCAGCCTGGCAGGATAATTTGAAGAGCGTAGTCATATGTTAAATCCCTAGTTAAGACCATATTTTAAAGTAATTCCCAAATAAAGAGTCAATGACCATGCATGCACAAGTGTAAACTGCATAGTTGCAGTTTTTGAGGTGTCCATGTCTTACAGTGTTAACTTGCTTTTTAAAAAGTTCTGAGTTCAAGCCATGTTTGCAAAGGCAAGTTTTGTTAGTGTCTAGAGAAATGTAGTTGGGCTCACATTAAAACTTGCTACTGTTACGGTAAATGTATCTATCTTTAAAGTGCTGATGATTATTTTCATCTTTATTTTATCATAAAATAGTTTTCTTTGTTTTGAACAGGGAGGCCTACCTGCAACTGTGCGCAGGGTTTTACAGGACCAAACTGCAATCAGACGGTCTGTGATCATTTTTGCCAAAACGGAGGAACCTGCGGTGTCACTGCTGGGAATCAACCCCTTTGCAGCTGTTTGCCTGAGTATACAGGAGACCGATGTCAGTATTGTAAGTAATCTTCATCTTGGAGTCTGGTGTATTCAAGTGATCTGTGAACATATTTCCGCAATATCCAGCTACTTGTGTAGGAGAAAAAGAAAAAAGCTTTCTTAAGAAACACTTATTTTAGTATTTTCATGAATGAATACATACAATGGAGCAACACAAGTCAGCTGGCTTCATCCACAGAAATGAGGTAACTGTGTTTAAAATTTTCTACTTCAACTTCTCATATTTGTTATCAAATGCTGGTGGAATACCTAAACACAGTGAAGACAGCAGCTGGTTCAGGAATTTCTCTGGCATCCCTCACCTTTGCAGACCGACACATCTGTCTCTAGCTGCTACCTTACCTTTTGTTTTTATTTCCAACCCCAGTAAAGCAGCATATTGACAGCTACTACTTTGAGATTCATGCTTCTGTATTCCTTCATCTTGCTCAGTCTAAGATCACCTTCAGTATGGTTTCTGACCCTTCCTAGGATTCCTATTACTCTCGTTTAATTCTCAGGGCTTAGGTTCTAGCCTCTGCATCTGAAGTTCTCTATGGTTTTTCATTCCACTGACCCATCAGTCTCTTCTCAAAGGCTTCTGTGCATTTAGAAAGTTTCTTCTCACTTTTTAGAACTTTCTCTAAATTTTTCCTTCTTTTACAGAGGAGAGGGGAAAGAAGGTTATCAACCAATAGGCCTTCCGTTCTTACTCCATTTATCTTTCTTCTCCATGCTTTATCTTACCATTGATCACCATTTTCTGTTTTCCACTAACTCAAGACATTTGGACATCATCTTAAATTCTTTCGGTAACTCATTCCAAAATTAGTGTTTGTCTTTCTTATGTCTCTTCAACATGATGACTCGCTAGCAAGTCTAAACTAAAATTGATTATTTTTCTGAGATCAAAATTTTATTTTAAAATCTTTTTGCTACCCCTGCTTTGCTTTGACTATATAAAACAGACTGTCATAGCGCTTGTTATAGAATAGAACATTAAATGTGAAAGCCATCATCTCTTTTATACATGATTTAGTGAATTTGCCGAAGACGACTAGGTTTAAACAAAATGGAAGGGATATTAGCTGTTATAAAGGCCTGGTTTAGAATTATCTACAAGATACAGGAAGTATTTAGTTTTAGTGAAAGGTCTGTCAAACAAGGAAAGGGTTAGTATGTATCTTAAATAGGATTCGTACTGAAGTAAACTGAATGTATTTCCAGTTGAGAGACTATGAAATAAATTGAAACCTTTGAATGGGAAACCAGCAGTAATTGTGATTCTTTCCCACTTGGTATTAAACAAACTGCATGGATCCACAAATAACTATCTGCAAACACAATTGGGTATTTGAAAACAGTATAGTACATAAATCATGCACAGACAGACACATAGATTAAGAAAAAATATTTACTTGAGGCTTACCCAAAACCAAACAAATTGTTTCTAGTTGAATGCTTCTGCAAACATTTTTTTTTTTTTTTTTTTTAAGAATTAATTTAAATGGAAATTTAGGGGTACTTTTTAAACAGTGCTTATTATCAGATTTGGACTGTCTGCTGACACTTTGGAAAAATACCGTGATACAGAGACTCAAACACTTTATAAAATACAAAATAAAATTAAGGGTTTGTTTATTTAAACCTTAATACTTTTAGGGAAAAAAAAAAAAAGTCTTACAATCTTTTAGAGTATTTTTTTTTGGCCAATAGCAGTTCTATGAAATTGGACAGGTTTACAGTTAAAAATGTGTACATAAATTCACGTCTATGATTTTTTGCTTTATTCACACATACGTATGATTTTTGGCTTTATTAATCACATTCACGTTGGATGCATGTTGGAATACATTAATATAGCATTTACTGCAAAGATTGGTTGCCTCCAAGATATCTTTTTCAGTCTTTTTGTGATGTGATTGAAACTAGTTCATATGCAAAGGATGATACATGAATGTGCATAGGTATTTTACTCATGCTGCCAAGCTGAAAGTACTATTAGTGTTTTTTATGGCAGGGAGAAGACATTTATTTGCAGTATTGCCAGATTGCAAAGACCTTATTTTCCTCATACTTATCATCTCCAATTACCCAATGCAGAGTTTCTCCCGTGATTAGTTCACATAAGGGCTAATAACCAAAATGTGTGCTCTGTGTCAAGGCACTGGCACTGCTGAAATAAATTTAAGTGAATGAATTTACATAGAATTCCACTAATATTGTGCATGATATTATATACACATGCATTTGATGTATTTGAATAAAACTCCCTATTTTAAATTCCTGGAATAAGACATACAGACCAGTTAAAGTTCATTTTTTGTATCATTTAAGGCCCAAACAACCTAAAAAATAGAAAACGTTTTCCCGGAGTTCCAATCATTCAAAGTGGATATAGTGATCTCATGAGCTGTTACTTTCCCTGAAACTGAAATTCCTTTCTTTAAGGGGAAAAAAATATAATTGTGTCATTTCAGTCTAAATGTAGCATATGCATTTTAGATCTAGCTGAAGATTAAAGGTGTCTGTGACTACAATCAATACTAAAAACCAATAATTGTTCTAGAGTATGAACATCGTATTCCTAGGTGGGATGTTTTTTTGGGGGAGGGGGGCGTGTTTGTCCTAATGTATGTGGAAACATTTCCCCCTTTCAATGCTTTTTTCATTAAATGTCTCTCAATATTAGCTTTCAAACTATGGTAGTTTTTATTCAAAAAACAGCCCCCCTGCTGCAAATTACCATTCTGTACCTCGAAATGAGGAACGGCAAACAATGAACTCCTTCACTGAGTATCTTTTAAGACTCTCTGGTTGCTCAGTAATGATTCCATGAGTAGATGAGTCTACAGCCTGCGTAGAGACACCCAATGAGCAATCAAACAGAAATAACTCCTCCAAGAGTCAACTGCTTTGTCCTTTAGCAGAACTATTCCAGCATGATGAGTACCAACAGCATGGCAGTCAGCACATATTTCTCAGAGAGGGAGAAAGACTGAGCCCAAAGAGAAGTGTAAGCAAAATGTTTCCCACTTTATGAGAAACCCTCACAAATCATCCATCCTGAATGCACTCAGTAAAATATATCAATTTTAGCAGTCTCCAACTTGCTGCTTGCAATGTGTTGCGCAGTCACATGGCAGCTGGAGAGTTTACACTTCCAGACTCAAGGCTGAAGTTGCCTTTTAGCCAAGGAAACCTTGGTGCCTAGTGAACAGCTTGATAATGTCCAACTTCTAGCCTGCTACTGACTCACCCTTGGCCATATCTTGTGCTTTAAAGGACTTGAATTTTTTAGTTTTGACAGAAGGGTAATATTTGATAAATATGAACCAGTTTAACTCTAAGCTAATACAGATGCATAGTTCAGAATTGATACATCTTATATATCAATTAATTCATCTGCCCATCAAGAACCACACTAAAAGCTCAACACAACATATTAACTATACATAGCTGAAGAAATTATTAGAAGCTGGGAGAAATAGAGAGTTTGAATGATTTGGTCCCATTAAAAAGTTTAAATGACAGGACTTAAAATACCCACCTCTCTAATCAAAGGAAAGTTGTGACTACTAGATAAATAAGAATTAACCTCAGTGTTAAGATGCCAGTAGTTTGCAGCCCTGGAAGCTTCTTCACTCAGGAAACTTGTATTTTTTTAAAGGGATATGAAAAAAGTGAGACAGTTACTGGCACTTCTAAAGAGTTAAAGAATCCACTACTTGAAATATCAGTAATATATCAGCAGAAATACCCTGCTGACTTTTAAGCAGTTAAATAAGATAATGGGGTCTTGCACAGTCTATAAAGATAAGCATGGATGTAGTTTTTTTGTAGAATGTATGGATTATGTATATATTGCTATTAAAAATTAATTAAATTTTAGTATGTGGATAAATGAAAATAAAACTTAATTATTTCAAAATACTGTTTCCATTTCAGTTTAGCATAATGCTGTTCATGCTAATGTGAATGTATCAAAAGATTTTTATCCAGCCAATATCCCATTAAATACATTAACATTGCTCTGCTTTTCTCATCAGTAGTCTTCCTATTATGTGGGATGATGCCATAAATAGTTAGATATCTAGAAGGAAAAAAAAAAAAATCTCTTTATGAGTTTGTCCTTCTGTTTCACTTCTCAAGACTACATCATTAATATATTATGTATCTTTTTATGGAGTGTTCTTGATTCTTTTAGTTGGCAATGAGCTGCCAGCTTCATTCATCATTTTGTTTTTATTATAGTACCCTTTAAAACATGTAAAAGTAAGGTATTGTTTTTACTACGATACTCCTTAACGTATTTTAGTAATTAGCTTTCATGTTGTTTGCAGATGTTTGCCACCATTATTGTGTGAATTCTGAATCATGTACTATTTCTGATGATGGAAGCGTAGAATGTGTCTGTCCAGTACGGTTTGAAGGTCCAAAATGTGAAGTGGACAAGTGTATCAGATGTCATGGGGGACACTGCATAGTAAACAAGGACAGTAACGACATAGTATGCAAGTAAGTGTGTGTAGGGGGGTGATTGTGTTCAAAATTATATATTTAATAGCGATTATATTGTATTGTCCTTTAAACCTCTTACACAGCGGCTAGCTCCTGAAACGGTCACATCAGAACAGTTTCTTTGCGTGGCTCCTGCCCACACAAAACCCACTGGCTCCTGCCTTTTTATACCGACTTTTGGAGCACTCCTCACTGGGGGAAGCATGATGTAGCAGGAGACTGAATGGGTCTCCACTTGGAAAAACTGAAATATTTAATAAAGTTAACGGTTGAGTTTTACTACACTGTTGAAATTTGTTCTTTCTGCAGTGTCTGTGACAGTGATAGAGACTTATTGCATACTAATGAAAGCGTATGTGGTAAGATGTGCTGCTATATTGCTGAGTGATTATTTTGTATAATAGTTTATTTTCATAAAAGGAAAGATTAAAAATATTTTGTATAATAAGCTTACTGGCTGTGCTAGCTTTTCAAAGTGGAAACCTAGCATTCTTGCAATCAGTAGATCTTATATATAGATAATTGTAAGGGAGTTCACCAGATTTAATAAAATACTGATTGCTGTTTGTGGTTTGTTTGGCTTTTTTAACCATGACAGTTGCACTAATGGGAAGATTGCCTCTACCTGTCAGTTATGTGATGGCTACTGTTACAATGGTGGTACGTGTCAACTGGACCCAGAGACAAATATACCTGTCTGTCTGTGAGTATCCTGCATTGTGTAGATCATTAAAAATATGTGTGCCAACAAATAATAAAATGATTATGCATGCGTCTATTTTTGACCTCACTAGGATGTATAATGTGCTGGTTGCACTCATAATTTACAGTACTTTTTCTAGCTGTTTCTCTAACCTGATACTTTCTCTACCTTTTCGCAATATGTGTACTGAAAGATACAATTAAGATATATATTGTGAATGCATATAGAGACAAAGATATATCTTTTGAGACTTCTAGTTACTTCAGGCCAGATCTAAAGCCTGTTCAGGCTGTTGGTCCAGAATGGAACCCAGAGGTACGAGATGGTTACCCGCACGGCTTCTCAAAGGTGGATTAAGTCTTTTCTCCTATAAAGATGGTCAGACGTCAGGGCAGTACACTCCTGTAAGGAACATGATGGCTAGAGAATAGGAAGAATGATGTCAGCGTTTAGTTCCTTTGTGGGTCTGAGAATATGCGTATTTATCTCTTCTTTCTGCCCTAAGCTTCACACTGCCCACAGTAGCTTGGCTGTTCTGTGGTGAGCTTGCTCTCGCCCTCCTGCACCATTGTTGAGAGAATAATTCAGGATGCTTTTCTTAAGCCCAGACATCAAATACCGAAGGAAATGTGATTCTGCTGTCTAGACAGTGAAGCACTGTCTTAAGAGGTAGAAAAACCTACATTTCTAGTCCTTTCTTGAGAGCTATGGTGTATCTTCTTTTTCAGCTGCTAAATATAAAATACAGAATTAGTCATTGTAGCAAGAAATTAATGGTTTTTCTGTTCTCAGTTACACTGAGCTACCTCAGTGTAAAAGCAAAAAGTTTTTTTTTACTTTTGCCTAATAAATGCTCTGATCTTTTCTGCACTGCAGAAAAGCTTCATTGTGGATAGTCTTCCACTTCTCAGGACAATCTGGAGGTCAGAGCATCCTCCAGAAACATATGAGGTGTTGGAAGAGAGAACTGGACTTGAGTGTCTCATTTCCAGGGTGACATAAGTAAGTTCTTGTCCAAAGGGATCTGGCATTACGACTTTGTAAATACAGATACAGCCATCCCTTCATTTTGTTGATGTGTGTGAGATAGGTGGTCTTAAAAGAGAGTGCCTCTCAAGGAAGTTACACAGAGAAATGCCTGGATTTTGTAGGCTGGCCAGTGTAAGAGATGGGCCGACTGTTCCTCCCAAGGAGAGCTCACGTGCTTCTGAATGTGCGAAGGGGCAGAACTGCAGTTGCTCTACTATTGAAAAGAAGTCAGACGTTTGCAGCTTTGAGGTTAGAGACAGTGGAATGCAGTTCTGCATGGCAGTCCTTATTCAGCTGAAAATGCTTTAAGTGCCTATGGTTCTCTTTCATTATTAGTTTGATCCAGCCCTTTTTACCTGTTATTTGTATCTCCTTAAATGTCTTTAGCTGAGGACTAGAGAGACTCATAAATCTCAGCAAAAGGAGGATCACGCAGCTATAATATATAAGGCCCAAATATGATGACTTAAAGTCTGGTGATTAATTTGCTTAAACACCTAGACTGGCTATTTTGGAAGCTTGTGATTTTTTCCTTTTTCCTTATAAAACTGGCTTATAACACCATAGCGTCTCAAGGAAAAAAAAAAAGTTTCATACCTTAATTTGTGTATGGATTCACAGTACATAAATGCTGCGGCATGCGCCAACACTGTTAACAACGCTAAGAAAGTGGTCATGAACATTTTTAAGGCCTGGGACAATCTGGGTTAATCAATACAAATGCACATTTGACAATAATACTTCGTTAAGAATGTTAGATTACCGAACCCATCCGTTAGTATAGGCCCATTGTTTCAAAAGTGTTTAATCAATGCCGACGAGCAAACTTCTCAATACAGTCAGCTTGGACCTCCCATGAAAAAGGAGTATTAATTTTGTTATCTGTCTGTATGCCTGTGTATGTGTGTGTGTCTTGCCATCATTATATAAAATGCGTTTAAAATCTGTTCAGCAAAAGGCAGAATATTTATATAGGTCTATTTTACTGAAATTCTGCAGATGCTCTGCGGGGTTTAAAAGTCAGCGCTGTGACCAGAAAGTGAACCCTTGTGATTACTACTGTCAGAATGAGGGAATTTGCACTTTAACCGCGTTTAATGAACCGAGATGCAAGTAGGTTTAACCTTCCACTTAATGCTGCACATTCTGTGACATCATTTCAGGCCACAGTTCATTGGTCCAAGTCATGCACATTCACATACATTTCACAATATATACCTAATCTGGGGGCTCATTTCTATAATACAGACTTACCCTTCGATAGTTGTACTGATGAGTATATTTAAGCATACTTTTGGAGTATCTGTACCATTGGAGGAAGAAATAAAAAACTTTAATAAGTGAATTGAAAATACTGAAAATGCCGCTTGGCTTTTATTTTTCACATTTTGAGATATTCTACCAAGTTAATCCTATACAGCATAAAGTTTAGCAAACAGTGACACCGCACATGTTCTGCAGTCCAAATTTGACTTCCTATTTCTTGTCTGTGCAGGGAAAGGAACAGAAGAGCTATTTAGGTACCACTTCAGGAGTTAAGCTTGTATTCATAAGTCTTGTTGTTAACTTTATGAAAATAATGCTGTAAAATAGAAATCATTAAACAAAAATATGTGAGCTACATCATAACTTTGACTTCTCTGGTTTAAAAAATGTATAAAATAGATACGTTTCTATGCTCTAAAGGATTTTAGGTCTGTTTCTTAAAGAGAAAATTTTAGTCATCATCAGGGAAATTAAACAACCCTAGTTTTTGAAAAAGCTGTAAGGCAGACAGAGATACAAAATACCAGTCAGATAAACGTAGCTTTACTCAACAGTTGTGATGCAAAAGTCTGAAGTGAAGTCATGAGCCAAAGACCTAGACTTGGGATAAAATATGAAACTCGAACAGCTTCAATCTTCTTTCATCTAAATGCATGGTTTATGAAAACATAAAATGCTGTGGAGATGTGATTGTCTGCTGGGTAGCAATGACAGTGACTAGGTATGGTGAATAATCTTTTTTTTTTTTTTTTGCAAAATATGATCACAATTCCTTTGTCAGTGTTCTCAAGCAATGAGATTCTATGACTTGAGCTGTCATAAATCCGTTGGAAACTAGATTTGTGTTCTGACTTAAACTTTGAAGAGTATGGAGTGGGTCTGTTGATCAGCATTTGTATGAGACATGGTTGCTTGGAACAGTTTTTATCTCCATGTATCATACTTGGATTTTCAGAGTAATGCAGCCCTAAGAACAACTTGTTGCTGCCTATCAAGTCATGTATTGCAAGTACCTTTCCTCCTTTTTCTCTAAAATACTCTCAAGAAGGTAACAGTGCAAAATTTCTTGTGAAACATTCTAATACATGAAATAGTCTAAAAATACAGCATTGAGAATCACTTCTGAATTTTATGTACTCTCTTTCACAATTCTTAAGAATGTGTTAACCGTTTAAACTGTAAAAGTTTACTTTTTATTTAATGATGGATTTTTACAGAAAAATATGTAAAATAACGGTGTAGAGATTTTTTAATGTGAAATTTTATAGCCAACAACGATTAATTTCTGTTTCAACTGGAGTCAAAACTGACATATACTGACAGTCTGATTTCAGTGAAGTTAATTGAATTAGGAACATTCTCAGTAGCACTAATATTTATTTTTCTGGCACTGCCTGTTCTCATGATCTTTTGATCTGGTTTAACTATATTTACTGTCAAAATGAGAAAACGTATTAAAACCAAGGATTTCAAATCATGTTTGAATCTCTTACTTAGTCTTTGAATTGATAACATGAATTTTAACCTCTCAGAGCTTCTGTGTGAGACCAGATGCCAACAATGGCAATCACTCATGCTAGCAAAAAAAGGAATCATGGGATCTACAGGCCCAGCGATCCTTTCTTCCTACTTTTCTAATTGCGTAAGTGAAAGAGGCGTGGAGATGGATTGCTGGAATCTGCATGTGTGGCCATGCTATGTATGACATCTGTCTGTGAGAGACCCTGATCTAAGGGCTAACATTCTTCTTAACCCGTCTCTAATCCGTGGGTGGGTGATTTTCAGAAGAAGTAGGAACTGGCTGGGTTTATTGTCATTCAGCAGGATCTCCTCTCTCTCTCTCAGCCAGATCAGTTGAGAATGCAAACTTATACATAATCAAGCCCTTATTATCATTCAGTAAAGGCAATAGAGAATAAGATTTATCTGTTCTAAAGGGCAATCCTAAAGCCATAATTATACGGGGGAACTATAAGCCTGTAAGAACATACTCTCCTGTTACTAACCTGTACCATTAGGATGCATTTTTATTTTATCTTCCCGTCTCAAGTTTCTTTTTTAAACTTGAATGCACTAAATATTAGGTGCACATTGGAAATGGAACTTGTGCTTTTCACCTAACCAGTTTAGGAATTAATGAAGGCCTTACTGTGGCTGCATATAAGCTTCCAAAAAATGATGGTTTTGTGAAGTTTGTCTACAGTTTCAATGAATGCTCTGTCAAATTTTAAAAGATACAGAATATACTGTGAGTTCTCTTTGGATATAAGGTCTGATGCAATCTTGACTATTAATTCTTAGCATTATTTTTAGGAATATAAAGAACATTCTTCCCTTCCTCCCCTCCATTATCGTCCTTCTTGCTCAATAGCAAAGATTGCGAGAGAATTTAATATCAGATTGTTAAAATTTGAGGTACTGACCTTTTCTTAAAAATGTACCACCGAGGGTGTCTTTTAAACAGGTACTACCTTAGATATAGTTACTGTCTTTTTAGCATTCACATACTAAGTTTTTTAAGGATAGCTTTAGTACTACCCACTAATGGTTTGGGAAGGGGGGTGTATAACACTAGAAGCATATGAGATATGTCAACATTGCTCCAGTAACTTCACAAATCCATTGAAAACAGGATGAACAGGAGATCAGATTCAGATGGGAAATAATGAAGAAATGCTTTTTCTATTAATTTCACAAACTGTCAGTTCCATTTGTTCTATCAGTCTGTCTTTTGTTTTAACAATTGCCTTTATTTGCTTCTCTGTTTCCTTCTCACGAATTGTCTAAATGCATATACATTCATGCAAGAGAAGCAAAGTTTAGGGAGAGATTTTACCTTGTATGAAAGCAATGAAGAGAGTTGGAAAAAATTAAAACTTTCGAGTACACAAGGTCATCACTGGTTGTTACATAGGCAGTGCTGTATCAATTTCTTTAGTACAGAATATTACCCTCTCACCTTTGTTTCTTTTATACCTTCACTGTAGCTATAGGTTGCTATAATTCCATCTGTTTTTTGTATTGTGACTTGCATCTGCACAATGTGGTCTATTATTATTATTGATATTATTATTAATAATAATTATTATTGTTATTATTTTCTGAAAAAATGTAATCGAATCATAAGCCTCTTACACTAGACGTTATACAAATATAATGAAGGATAGTTTCTGTTACAAGTTTACAATCAAAACCGGTAGAAGTTATAAATCGTATTGATCCTCATCTAAAGCCAACTAAATTTGAAGAGCGCTTTTTAAATGCTCTAATGAGCTTTTGAGCAACGCTGCATGACTGTGGCTGAGGAGTTTAAGGTGAAACAAGTAATATTATATTTTGCTGGTTAATTAAGAGGATAGCAATTTATTCCTTCTTAGATTACTTTCTGCATAGAGGTGTGTGCAATTCTGTGTGTCTGCAGTTCGGAACCCTTGTTTCCTAGGTGCCATCAAAAACAGTTGCCTGTGGCAAGTCAAGTTTGTCTTGACTTTTCAGAGGGCTTCAGGTTGTGTGTGCTGTATTTCTACATTAGAACAAACATCAGTTCTTCTATAACAAACAGTAAGTCATCCTGGATAGTTTAATTGCTTGTAGTGAGCAGATGCATGACTTTGAGAGCAAATAATACAGAGAAATCAGTGGTCTTTCAGATCAATGAAAAGGCACATACCATACAGGAGCTGGAAAGCAAGCATAAGTTTGGCAACAGAGGAAACTGAAAAATGAAGGGTTAAGAAAGAATAAATTGCTTCATTTCTAAACTGAGAATTTTGGTGGAGCAATAGGTTAAAGACAGTAGTGAACAAATGGGGATGGAACTAGGGGAATTGCTTAAAAGTCATAACAAGAAGCTTGAACTCAGAAATGGAGACATGGATAAATTAGAAAAAGTAATTCCTGCCGGAGTGGAATAAACAAGAGCGATATTCTTGCCAGCTTTGTTTCCAGTAGGTTGGAGAGAGACACTGTGTGTGTGTGTGTCTGGGGGGGGGGGTACACATTTATGTGCGTACGTGTGCGTGTGTTTGTCATGGAAATCGGAAAAAAAAGAGTGCATTCCCCCTGATGAAGTTCCCTCAAGCTTGTATTCCTGTGATGCTATACCTTCCTCCTGACATTCCCTTTATGTTGAAAAATATTCAAATATGAACATGCATGACTTGTACAAATGCCATAAGTACATGCAAGTTCGTAAGTAAATGTAAAACTCATAACTATGACAAACCTCTGTTCATAAAAGGTTAAGGTGCATCCATAGTTCAGCTGGGGACATGAAAGAGACTGTCCCGTGCAATGCCCTGACTGGCACTTTCTGAAGGTTGAGCAGAAAAAGCTTCTGCGGCGTTGAGAAGACTGCCCAAGTGCAGAAAGGCAACTGTAACCATGACAGGCAGAGAACAGAAAATTTTATCAACTATCTTGCAATAAATGTTTTCCGTATGATTTCCTGGGGTATATTTAGTGAGCTCCCCAATTACAATTACAACAGGAATTTCACAGTATTATTCTAGTTCTTTGAGAGCTTTTGTTTTCAACTAAAAATACCTTTGTTATAAATGTCTTGAAATTAAGTATAAACAGCAGATCTTAACTTTATATTGTAGAAGATCTTTCATTCAGTTTGTGTCACAAACCAGTATTAGTTCAAGAATTAAATACAAACAGATGTTTGAAGTGTCGTTGTCAAAGGAAGAAATGAGAAGACCTCGGAAAAGAGGAGTATGCATATTTTTCATTGAACATTTATTAGCTAGGCTGTACTGAAGTTGTCCTTTGTCTTGATATCCTTGGGTTTAAAATTGCTTGGGTTAAAACTTGCCTAGTAGCTGCTGCTGTACATCACTGCTTACTTTGCCTCCGTGAGAAGGAGAGAAAAACATGGTTTGTCATATACCTATTGATCCAGCCATTTCTCATTCTTTTTTTTTACCATTTCAATCTCTTCTTTTCCTTTTGCTTTGTTGCTCAGTGTAATTTCAGCTACAGTAATAGTCATCTAGACATGCTTATCTATTACTCTATGTTAATATTAATACTTGTATAACATATGTACTGTGCACATATTGCTAATATCATGGTGTTTAATGACCCTCAATTACTCCTTTTTCTTACGTTGGGATGATAGAGGCTGAGTTGCATCTAAAGACTTGTTCCTTTGCGGCAAACACCATGCAGCAACTGTGAACGATGATTTGCATACAGTAATGTCATGCACAAATTAAAATTCACATTTAAAGTCACATTTTATTTTTTCATGTATGTTGTTACTAAATTTAAAGATTTTTTGCGTTCCTCAAAAGTAATTTTTTGTTGTTTTGCCTGCTTTTGGATTATGCAATTTTCCTATTCTTAATTTACTGGATTGCAAGGTAATCTGTATTTCATTTTCACGTAGCGTCATAAAGATTCTATCCCTTAACTTCTACATTGAATTCCTTCGTTTTCCTTATCAAGATACCAAGTGATGCTCATTAGACAAAAATAATAAAATGTGGTCTGGTCATGTATAAAGTAATTATGGAAAAGTTATTATTTGAAAATAATTAAACTCTACATTAAAGGAGAAGTTACGAGATGTGCTATTGATCAAAGTTGGGGTGGGTTTTTTGGTCTTTCATTGTTATGAAAGTTCTTTATATCTTTGAGGGTTTATCTTTAGGCATAACTATAATATCAGCTCCCTGTATGAAGAAAGCATAATCCCGAAAGTATTGCTAAATTTATTATAAGGAATAGTTTAGTGATTTTGCTTAATGCAAGTATTTTGTCATCCTATGTCATCCTGCAGACTTTAGAGGGAAAAGGGGATTATTTTGATTTCTGTCTTTCAGTGTAATTTAATACAGGTAGTAAATAACTATAATCTAGGTGTTCTCTCATTTTACAAATAGTTTTAATATTAATGATGACATATTCCAGTGAAATTTTAATGTAAGTCTTCTTAAAATAGTGAGGTTGGATAGTTTCATTAGGATGTTTTACTGTACATTACTATCTATACCATGTCTAAAAAGAAAAGCAAAGTTAGAAAATTACTTACTATAATGAAGAAATACCACTTATAGGTAAGAAACACTTTCAATTCCCCTTCCACCTCAATTTTGTAATGACTGTTTCACAGATACTGTTATACTTCTAGACTAATCTTTCAGTGCTGCTTTCTGTCATTTTTTTGATACTCGCTGGTATATTGAGTTGGAAAACTGTCTACAAAAGCACTTTTAACTGCATATTATGCTTGCTGTATTATATTTTTAAGACAATGTGTCACAAAAAAAAGGGAAAAAGAGAAACAAAAATGAAAAAATTGCACACTGCCACCAAATTAGCCTTTGTACTAGTTTTTTCTATTTGTCCAGACATTTCATTGTCAAATGGTTCCTTTTGGTCAAGTGCCCATATAATTGTGTTTAGAGTGTTTCAGTGGGCTGACCTGTAAGGGTTATACATAAATAGAGGAGAGATATTTTCTTTCCTTTATAGGTTCTGTAACAGCATGATCAATCTCTGAAATGTAAATATCTTAGTTCTAAATATCCCTCATTACAAGTGGGACACTTTTATATTGTCAGTTTAAAGTCTTAAAAACATCTCTCTTCTGTCATACTATTTCCTCGAAATAAATAATTCCTATCGCGTAGGCATTCTGTATCTCACAACACGTCTCCCAAGCAGTCATCGCTTTCTAAATGTAAGACTAAATTGTAACAGAGCAAGCTGTAGCAGAGTTTTATTAATGACCTTGGCAGCGGACCATGTACGACCTTTATTTACTGCGTTCGCTTTCAGGGTTTATATTGGCATTCTCTATGATATTGTTGCTTTCTGATCCGTTCACCGATTCCGTTGGGAACTGGAGATTTGCACCGTAGTGCCTTGCCCCACTCAGCTGACTCCAGCCTGTCCTTCACTGTCAAGCTCCCCATCTGTTTCCATCTGTATTTGTTTATGTGTAGCTCAGATCAGGCATTATCACTGTTCTTTCTTCACAGTTCTTGATAATATGAATGTCTTCAGTGACATTTATGTAGTTTTATGTAGTTTTGCTTCGTTAATGCCTTTTTGTTTGCTTGTACTGCAAATGTCCTGTCTGTGACCATACAACTATTGGCAATGCTGCAGAACAAAAGCTCCTGGTACCAAACGGTTTGGCAAGGTACAAAATACTGTGCATCAAATTGAACCAGAAGTCAGAAGTCGGTTCCCATGCTAGCTACTGAGCAGTCTGAATGTAAATGTCCTCATATCAGAAAATGGTATCATTAAGAACAGTTTCTGTCTGTGGTATCTGAAGACAAAGGACACTGGCTAAGACCAGCTCATTTCCCATGTTCCTATATGAACAGTTGTCCATGTCCCAACGCCATCGTTACTCATGTGCCTGCTCGTGGCTAATTTTCTGTGTCAAATTCCCTTGCAGACAGCACGCCTTTCCCCTGGGCTTTATTTCTCCCATTCTGTCTGCCCAAGACAAGTCTTTACTAGCTTGCTGGACCGTAAAAGGGCAATCATTTCACCTCTGAGTATAGAAGGAAATGACTGCCATCCTGTCAGCTTCAGTCTCGTTGAAGCTTATTGAAGACAGCAAGCATTTGGAAAAAAATGAAAAAGAAGTGGCAACTAGCTATCATATTTTTATGAGACTTTTATCAAACGCCTCAGAAGTGTTTCACTACTGCTGACTTTTACAATTAAAATGCCAAGATAGGTAAAGAACTGCTAATATTCTTACCTTAATTTGTTCCCCTGTTTACTACATATATAGCTGTAGGATTTCTTACCAGCTGTTGTGGTGTCATATCTGCTGTAAGATTTTGAAGAGCATAATTATACACAATTTTCTCATAAACCTATACGTGCATGCTTCCTAGTGATTCTTTTGCTAGCTTCACTTTCTTACATTTTTAAAACTGTTTTAAGACAGATTTATAATAATGATTCTCTGATTATATAGTGGAAGCATTTGAAACCTTCAATATAAGGTACAAAGTTAAGATATGTCTAACTCCCCAAAAAATCTTTCCCTTTCAATAGTGTACTTACTTTACAGCCATATGTTAAGTAGTGATCTTACGAAAAAAAACAAGTTCCTTGCATGGTATCTTAGTAAGGTAGGCTGTCAGTGTAATCATTTCCATTTAATATAATTGCTAAAGAGAGACCTGTAAAAAAATGGACGGATGCGTGTTTTAAAAGATTAAAATCATGTGTTCCATGTGACTTAGAATGTGCTAAAGGAGGTGGTAAGCAGGAGTGGAAATATCAGTTGCCTTCAGTTTTAAAATATACTGTTGTGAACCGTAATGTGTGTAATTAATTAGTAATTGGGGGGTTCCTTTGCAGTGAGGAAATTTAAGTGTGTGTTTACCATGTTTGTGTAAGTAAGCAAACCTATTTCAATAAGCATGAAGAACTTCTAAATTATAATGCAATTTATCTATTGTGTGAAATTTTTTCAATTACCTGTCAATTAATAAACATGTTTTTAAAGACCATCTGTGCCTCTGTAGAATTTGAGTTAAGCACCTTCATAACATATCCTACCAAAAATTAAATTAGTTCCAAAAAGAGTTCAAACTTAATATGAAACCCAGTAGAGAGATTTGTCTGAATGCTGGATTGTGCTGGAATAGGCTTAAGGGCCAAGAGGGAAGCTAGCCATTCTTCTGCAGTGATCTGCAAAGACAAAAGAGAGTCAAAAGCATCACCAGCAAAGCTGGCTAGGGCTCTTCTGTAAGAATTCCACAATTTTGTCTGGAATATTTTGTACCTTTCCAAACATTTTTGTATTATAGAACAATGTCAGTTGTTAAGCATGTCCACCTCTAAACTCTACAATTTGTTAAATCCTTAGAAAGGTATCAGGTAACAGTATTTCTTAGAACTGCATGCAAGGTAATGCTCTACTGGATTTTCTTGAAGATAACCCATGTTGAAATTCATAAATAATTCAAAAATACTTAGAAAAAATACGATTCATTGCAAGTATGCAACAGAGGCAGATGAAAAGTGATGACATCCTGCTGTTTCCACAAGGAAAGTTTGAGGTTCTGTAGTAAAGTTAATCATATTTACAGCAGGATGAATAAGCAATTGAATTTCATTCAGGTATTTGTTTCCATTTTTGATGGATTTGCTGAGTCGGCATACATGGACCCCTTGTGTTTGCTTGTATGTGTGGAGAGCATTCTGAATCCCAGTTGAATAAATATTTGCATATTGATATTCACACAAGGAAATTACAGCAGAATAACTGTGGACCATCCAGGCACCTGGCTCATGAGGCATATATTTTGAATATAAACAGTATTCAGGGCCCTCTGAAGCCAGGAGATACTCCTGTCCCTCAGGAACAGCTCTTTATGCTTTAACTCTCACACCTGCTTACACACACGTATATATTTATGCAAATACATATCCAGTTATGTAGTTCAAAATTTAAAAAGATAAAGCCATTAAATTGTAGAATTTTCAGGAGAACATTTAAATCTGAAAGCAAAGGGGAACTTCAGTTAATTTGTGAATATTATTCAAAGTTAGGTCTTAATTGTTCAAGTAAACTACTACAACCAGGTTTGTAAGATCTGTTCTACAGTAAACTTTCCATTATCCGTAGCAATGGGGGACAGCAGAGCTGCGGAAGGAGCCAGCTGGTAAGGATACTGTGGCTTACTGGACGCGTGTAGTAGTTTATGTCCAGTCAGATATGTGTTGTGCAACATGGATGTGGCTCTTTGATCTAGAAGCTCTAAGCTGACCCCAAAACAATATGGTGCAAATAAAGTTCCTTAGAAAATAAGTCTTGCTGGACTAAGTTGGCTATGCCTGGATCCAGCCCAAGTGTTCCTCCATTACTGCGTGGGAGGTAGTAGTTGGTTTAATAGGATGTTTATATACCATTGATTATGCCTGTTGTTTTGTTATTCAAGAATTATAGAAAAGGACTCTAGAATGAAGATTGCAGTGATAATAACAGGAATTGAAGGTACAAAGCTGTAGTTTTAAACTAAAAACATACTCAGAACGTTGTAAGTGCCATGGCAGAGTATTGCTGACTCCTTCCATGAAACTTATTGTTTACTTTGTGGAATCACTGTTGTCATTTGTGCAGCTCTTGAGAAGATGCTGGTGGTCTCTTTAATAGGTTAGTGTGTTAATAGCTGACGTCTATTAACTTTATCATCTTAATTGGATCCTTTTAGATGTTCAGCCAACTGGTCAGGCACACAGTGTGAGAGGCCAGCTCCCAAAAGCAGCAAGTCTGACAATATCAGTACAAGTAAGTACTTGAAATAACTGCTATCACTTGTCAAATTGGGCTCAGTTTAGAAATTTTAACCTGGTGATATGTTAGAATGTGAGTTTGTGTCATGAAATGTGCTGGTTACCTGTATTTACAAAAAAAAAAAGGCAACCCCCCCCCAGCAAATGTAGATGTCTCAACTTCTTGATTGACATTCAGTGTTAAACGAGGTGGTTTGGATGCAAGCCGTATGCTATACGCTCACTGCTTCAAGGGCCAGCCTGCACTTCTAGAGAAAGTGTATCGTGGCAAGTGCTTGGTGATATCAGCTGCTGCGCTGAGAACTACTACGATACCTCTGACCATTTAAGTCTCACTGAAAGCATCAAAAAAAGAGAGTTGTAAGTAGCCCACAACTTTTGCATTGGCTGTCTGCAGAGGTTTGAATTTTACCTACTGTGAAAATCATCTTGGAAGTAAGAGTAGCGCCCGCCGTATTTTTTTAAGCGTGTCCGCAAGCACAGAAGGATGGCATTGCCACGCTGCCGACGGTTTAAACGGGACAAGGTTCCCTGCAGTGCGTTGAGCGTGCCGGGGGTACCCTGCTGTACGTCTCTCGGTCACGTTTAGCCCAACTGGAGCAGTACAATGAGTTGCCCACTGTTCGGGTCAGATCTTCTTGGTGATCTGGAGAAGTGAAATAACACAAGGTGGAAATGGGCAAGAAAGCAGCTAGAACCTAGATCAGTATTTCGCGTTGAGGGAATAACTGCTACAGTTTGGGAACTGGGTGCTCATCTTGTGGCTGCTCTTGGAAACCAGGCTGCACCATGGTCACCAAATGGCATTTCAGCCCTGGCGGGCTGTTTTTCAGGATTTTTTCTTGAATGTTTACCTGCCAAGATAAAATGAACCTCTTTTTAAATATATATTTTTTTTTGCCTCCTAAGTAAACTTCTTCCAGTTATTTATTAAATATTATCTTAAAATACCATTGTTGTAATGTCCTTTACATGCTGAACCGTCATAAGCTGAAGTGAACTCGGGATACTTCAAGTTTTTATTCAGTAGTACAACATTTTGGCCCTCTGATGACTTGGCTTTCAGTAAGCCTTCAGGCAGAAATCAAGGCATCTTTTTCAATTCTTTATTTAGAATGTGTTTAATGTAGAGCAGAGACTGCCAACAGCTTATTTTTTGAAAATAAATTAGTAAATGTAACCAGTAAAACAACCAGCGATATTTTTGTTTTCCACCAGTTAGGGACTGTGACATTAAAGGAAATGCATGTCGTTCCCCATTGGCTTTACGCTGGAGTCCTGTAATTTATAAGGGCCAGTTTTTAATAACAAAATTATTTGTTGCAGGTATTTCTTTATTGCCAGATATTTACATTAAAGCTGAGAAAATCTTAGAAGGGTACAACTGCTGACCTTATTTTTGCAGGTAGTCTCATTTCAGTGACGTTATCTGCCAAAATAATGTTAAGCCCATTTTCTTCTTCCCTCCTCCCTCCTCTCCTTTAACATCACTGTCTGATCTGTGCACTGTTTTTCTGCTGCATTAAGCATTATTGTAGTTTTCTTGATTGCCTATATCAACAGAAGAAAATTATCGGCTCTCGAGTACAATGCAGGAAAATGCAGGAAAATGCAGGAAT
>NW_010539784.1:24284-27794 GCF_000687285.1 Phaethon lepturus
GCTTACTAGTTTTCATTCTCCAACAAATAAAAGCAATAAATACGTATACATGCTAAGAATGGAATTCTTCACTCGGAACTATGCCTACTGAATATTTATATTAATAGTTGCCTGAATTAAATAAACTACTGGAGATGATGGTGGCATTTCAAATCAGTGGCCCTGCCACTCCAAATTGTTCAGCAATTCCACACACCTTCATATTGTATCGCTGCAAATAAGGGCAGAGAATTACTCTGAAGTATATCGCTATCCGGAAAGAGGAGGCTCCCAATTTGTTGATAAAAGTACTTGTGTGTACAGCATTATCTGTAATGATATGGTTTTTTTATTGATGAACAATAAAACCTCAAATCAGTGCAGCTCATCACATAAAATTGCATTTGTTGGTGAGGGAAATTACTCTTTTTAAATTAATTTAACTGTTTTACAGCTGTGAAGAAATTATTAGATGTAGCTGTGAGTATTCAGTGATATTTGCTTTTCCTGTTTTAGGAAGCATTGCAATCATTGTCCCTCTTGTTTTACTGGTGACTTTGATCACTACTCTGGTAATTGGACTATTTCTTTGCAAAAGGAAACGAAGGTAAGTAATTTTGTATTGACGTATGAAGTAAAAAAGTAAATCTTTAAAGTACGTGCATTTTTTTTTTTTGTATTAGAAATTCACTTTATATATCTCAAGCAGACAGAAAAAAAAACAAAACAACCCAAAACTTATTTCTGGATGCAGTGAGTTAGTTACGTTTTTGTTCTTGCTGGAAAAATCATGTCTGTTATTTCTACTTATATTGCACATACACTAAATAAGAAAATGTAGTTCTTTTACCCAATTTCCTCAATCCTGCCAAGGCTGTATAAGTGTTCATAAGTTTATCCAGAGACTTAGTGAACTTAGTAAACAGAATTAATGTATTTCAGTGGAACCACCTAATTAATATTGTTCATGTCTATACATACTTTCAGATCGAGCTTGTCCAGAATTTCCAGTTTCTGGTTACAGTTCACTTCAATTTATTTACTTTGATTCGTTCTTTTCAAGTTTGTATAAATTATAGTTAAATTAAACAATGTTCAAAGTATATACTGTGGAGTCCCAAGCCTTGTCATCATTAATGTATTTCTTTAGTATCTTGTGTAGGAAGCCAAATTCCAGCACTGAGCAGTGAATCTTTTGTTGTCTTGAATTTAGCTGCCTTAGAGCTGATAATGAATTTAGGGAGTGTCGTAGACACTTCGACTTTGGCCATTTCTTCAAAGGCCATGTCGGGTGGCTGGGGAAGCAAGAGTGTTTCTACGGTATGCAGGCACCTGAGAGTTGCTAACTTTCTTGTGTTCAGAGAAACGACAAAGTGATGTTAGTGGTGATGCAGATTTAACGAGGAAAGATTTACAGTGATATGGACGTGGCCAACTAGGGAAGGCCTGGAGTGGGAATCGGACAGCAAACTGTTTACTTCAGGCCTGCAGCTGGCCTGCTGGTTGGTCTTGAGCAGCTGTCTTCCTTTTTCCTGGGGCTTGTTCCCCCACCTCTGAAACCACGATAATATGTTCTTTTGTAAAGTCCTTTAGAAATATGTGATGAATCTGATGTTTCTGCAAATGTGACCATTTATGAGACTATTTCATTCCTCCAGACTGAAAGAATCTTTTAGGTTACTGTCGTCTAGCATCATGCATAGCATCTCCCCTGCAAACTCTGGTGCTAACTAGTAAGCATTAGTTTTTAAATCTTTTTTGAAAACCCAACAAGTTAAATACATCCCCTGGTCAAACCATTGGTAACACTGACCCTGCCGGGCTCTGTGGATGTCATTACATGCTGCTGTACCTAGAAACCAAGTTTAGTGATAGCCAAATCCCCAAAACCAGTTGCTGGTCTGTCAAGTGTTTAAGTTATTGAGAATAACTTATTTAATAATAAATCTTCGGTAGAGAAATAGAACTAACCTCAATAAAGATTTTTTTTTTTCTTAAAATTATATTTGAAAATATATTTTAGGGTTTTTTAATCCCTTCAAAGACGACTGTCAAGTACTAAACTAGGTATAGATGTTCAACAGTTGTACGCTATAGATAAGTGCTTATTTTAGGAAAATTTTTTTTCTATGTCTTGTCTGACAAATACAGATCCTTTAGTGCATTGGATTTCAGACGCTGACTGAATCTTTCTTAACCAAACAAGAGGACTCGACTATTATCATCCTGACTGTGACCTCCCCGTTATTCCCTTGCAATTCTAGAGAACATATTGCATTGGGAAAAATTACCCTCTTGAGGTTATTTCAATTGTTCAGACTAAAATCACCTCCTTAGCTAAAAGAAATTAATTCAGCAACTGAAACAATTCAACTCAATCACTTATCTTTACTGATATCTAATTCAAGGTTAAAAATAAGACTCGATCTTTTATTAAAGCTTGAAAAATATTCAAGTTGAACTTCAGCTTTCCAATAACCAGTGGCAGGGAATACAAACCGGAACTATGAGAAGCTCATACATTTTTAATGCATTGTAATGAAATCATTCGCTTATCCTCAGCTTACAACTGACTTTGGGCAATGGATTTCAAATGGAAGTGAAATGGATGAGCAAAGGAACATGACTCATGTTTGCTCCATCTTCATTACTGCAGGGAATCTGCAATGAATTTGCAAGGCTTTCCTTGGGAAGTGAGGGAATTCTGGAAATAATAGGAGGAAGTCAGGATTATAGACAACGAGTGAGCACTAAATATTAGTTCATACCGCTACAGTCAAACTGAGAAAAACAATAAAAAGCTACTTCCGGCTAATATGAGATCTACAAATAGACTCAGATGGCTACTTTGTTTGAAAAAATGAAAGGATTTTCTGATTGTCTCTGCAGGAGACCCTTTTTCGTCCTGTTGGTCTTAAGTATTAAAGAGAAATAAAATTTGTACTATTTTAGGAAGAAGCATCCAAGAAATTACTTGAAGAGTCTTTTCTTTTTTTTGTGTTTATGCATTATAGGACAAAAACTATCAGAAGACAACCCATTATAAATGGAGGAATCAATGTAGAAATTGGAAATCCGTCATATAACATGTATGAGGTGGGCCATGATCACAGTGAAGGTGGTCTTTTAACCTCAGATTTTACTGTAAATGCAGAAAAGGTAACTTTTTTTCTTTTTCTAGTTGGCAAAACCGCTCATTATTTTACATCTTACAAAGGTTTTGACTTCAAATGTAATTAATAGAAATATAAAACAATGACATTTAGATTTAGTTAATGAATATAAAGACAAGTTAGATTTCATTAGAATAAATGTCGTGTATATATTAACAACTGTTTTGCAGTTTGATGCTTACCGACATTTTTCCTAGTGCTTACATTTTACTGAAATGGTTAGAACTAAATGATGAAATTAGTTTTTTGTCACATCTGCCTTAAGTTGCCAAATCACAACCTATCTTTTTAGTCCAGTCTCAAAGACTGAATTGAACTATAATATTGTACCGTCTACCATTTGAAGCATGAAAGAGTG
>NW_010539784.1:27825-58365 GCF_000687285.1 Phaethon lepturus
TATTTCATGTATGAAAACTTCCAAACGCATAAAGAATTCAGAGTCTTGGCTGGATAGGTGGATTAAATGTTTACAGAAAGCTCGTAAGTATTATCAATTTCTTGTAAAAGATACCGTCACGTCTGCAGCACCACTCTTCAGCGATTGAACTCCCTGAGTGATGTGACATGGGATGAATGGGGTAATGCTGCGATATCTTTCCTAGAGCTCTGTAATCAGACATACACCAAAGGGCAGCCGTCACTCTGTGGCATTTCTGACAAAGCAATAACCAGATTACTGTTAGCTCTAGGAATGTCATCGCTGAATCTCATAGTCCGTGTGCTGAATACAAGAGGTGAGATGAAAATGGAGTTACTCGCCGGAGGAAGAGTAACTGAGCCAATGCTTATTGTGAAGGCTGGCTCTAATCCTTAATGGATAATGACTTTAAAATGATGAACTTTATTCTCTGTTGAATGCAATCATTTTTCACACCGAAGAATATCTGCAAGTAGATATTTTTTAATTGTAGATCACTGGAAAGTAATGTTTTCAATCAGTGCACTGTTTATTTAGCAGTGTTGATAATTACACATGGAAGATGCTCTATTAGCACAGAAACTAAAATTTTCTGTTTATACAGGCCAGATACATAGGGGGAGGGCCCACTGCATTCAAGCTTCCCCACACAACTCCATCAGTCTACCTAAACTCTGACTTGAAAGGACCACTATCAACAGGGGTGAGAAATGATGATTCAAATCCATTTCATTCCACCACAGCCCCTTTCTAAATAAAGTTTGTCATGTTAGAATAGATGCATTTTCTGTTTGTTTTTAATTTTGTTTTTCTTCTTTTAATGGCAAGAATAATGACAGTAAATAATACAGTTTCTATCTGAAATAAAGGGTTCCTCTCTGCATACAAAATTTCATCTGTACGCATCATTGTAACATCATCTAAAACTGCAAATGTGTCTTTGCAAAGGAATACAAAACCAGTAAGCAATGTGGTGCTTTTCCATAGCGCTATACAAATTTAGTGTAGCATTCACAACCATGTCTCTCGGTGTATTTGCAATTTATACATCATTACAGGCATTTAGTGAAGTTTTTCAAACTGAAAGAAGTGCCCAAATAAATGAAAACAAGTCCTTTTATTTTAGAGGAATTCGATACACACTAAAATTAACAATTCCCTTTAATATTTGCAATGCAGTTAACGATTGCTCAGCTTTCAATCAATTTTTATCATAAAACAGTTTCTTTTAAAACATCAGAATTTGACTACAATTTAGCATGATATTTGCAAATATTGAAATTTAAAATATTAAAAATGAACATTAATGTGGCATTCATTGTCATGTGCCTCAGTATATATACACTCATCTTCTGTACCGTTTGTGTTCTCGCATGGTTGTAATATGTTGTATTTGGAAGTTTAGCAATTTGTATAGGGAATGATATTTCTGATGGAGCACAAAACCAGGGATAATGAAAGCTAGACTATGCCCATCTCTAACATTAACTTTTTCTGTTATTCAAGTCACTCCAGTTACCTTCTATACCTCACTGTACTGCGTTATGCTATCAGTACCCACTCAAGGAATTAGCATGAGACAGAGCCTACTATTTCACATAACTTTAATAACTCCATAAGGCATTATATAGATGCCAATTGTCTCTGTTCTGTTGTCGTTATCATCCTTAATAATGATTGTCAGTGAAACAAAAAGTGCCGTCAATTGAAATAAAACTAAATTTCTGATTATAATAATTTCAACAAATGTAAAGATCTCTAATTCAATGGGGACAGACGGGTCCCCATTTACTGAGAGTTTGCTCTCATAAATATGAGATATATTTATCTCATAAATATGAGATAAACTCTCTCAAAACTTATTTATGTTCCTTTCATGTAGAACAGTAGCTTCTTCTTTCTTTCTTTGTTTAAATAAATGTAACTCAACTTTTTCTACCTCCATTCCAAGAAAGTTTGAAACACCAGGCAATCACTTTGTCTTCTGTAGTGAATGGAATAGGCAGCTTTTAACTTATTAAAGTAGCTGCTGTAGCTAGCTGGGCTAAGGAATATCTGAATCCTGGGTTCAGAAATGGTATTGACCAACAGGGAAAGGAAGAGCTAAGATTCTAGACATCTTTAATTCCTTGTTACCCAGGGTATACTCAGGATATTTTAAAGTCTAGAAAACCAACCCGCTTCTGTTATAGGTAATTCAAAGTTTAGCCACTTCTCACATATACCGAACAAATGAATTTACCTACTTTATAGCTTACTGGTGTCCCACTGAGTATGTGTGTAGGCAAAGCTGTGCTGTTTCGTAAGTTGTAAGAAAGAGGAAGATTTTCACCACAAGGTACCCTTTCTAGTTGTTACGGGTAAAAAGCTGTAAGGGTAAAAAGTTGGATAGCAAAGCTCTTCTAGGAGACAATAAAGGCACAAAGTATAAAGGCAATATTGGAGACGTTTACATTATAAACCTTGGATGATGCTTTCTCCTTAGCACGAGTGATAGGAGAGTACGTTTTCATCCATGTTATACATCATTCTCTGCTGTCAGACTCAGGAGATTTCTCATATACTGAAGTGCTTTGCAGAATTAAAAATGGACTTGTCCTATACTGAAGTAGCACTCATTTCAGTAGATTTTTTTTTTTATTACAGTCCAAACTACCAAAACTGTTGAGAAAATACTTCTCAATCTGTAGCTACTATGATATATTAACAGTTGTGCTGGTTTATTGTTAAAGTTTAATTTACATTACAAAAGTATTGAATTTTTGGTCAAATCATGTTGTATATTTGGGCCACAGAATTCGAAAACATGGTCAGCTATTGATGGGATGCTGATGTCTTAGAACAGGTAATATATGGAAACTGTTGGTTGCAGTTTTCTACTGTTAAATTTGTCACATGGTCTCACAGTGCACCTTCTCTATAAACTTTTTCATATCTATTCTGAAATCTTCCAGTGTAATAAGGTGGACAAATCAACTTCAGAGACATTTTTCAAGGTTTTTATTTTAATTTTTGTCATTGTTTTTATGGTTTTAATATCATAATATGCTGCATGTCATGTCATTGATTATTTTAATAGCATGTCTCATTCTGAATTTAATTTTTAACTAAATAACTCACTATCAGGTTTGCAGAAGTCCAGGTATCTATTAAATATGTCCAATTATACTTTATGTGTACTTGTTTTTGCTTTAACAAAACCATTTCCATTTCCATAAATGTTTATTTTTGTTTAATCCAACTGATCTAATGTATGCTTAATTTCTCCGCAGCCAACAAATTACGCCAATCCAGTATATGCAAAGTTATATATGGATGGACAAAACTGTCGAAACTCCTTAGCAAGTGTTGATGAAAGAAGAGAACTCCTTCCAAAGAAAATAGATATTGGGATAAGGGAGACTGTGGCATAATCTGCTGTTACCTTTTATACTCTGTATAAATGTATAAAATATAAGGATTACTTTTCTATGTACCAACAGTATTATAATTGTTTTGGCATCAGCATTACCTCTGTTTTTTGTTTGTTTGGTTGTTTTCTGGGTTTTTCTTTTGCTGATGACTTTTGACTGACCATTTGTAAGGTATTTTTATGAAAAAGAAACTGCACTACGGTACAATTTACAACGATGCTGCTGAAATAACACACCTTTAAATTTGTTAAAATTGCAAACAACACATCCGTTTGTAGCGTGAAAATGAGCAATCTATTTTCTATGAACTTTTTTGGTTCTACTTAATCGATGAAGATGGTATCTGCACTTTTCCATTATGTAGTTTGGAAGCTGTAGTACAGTGTGTAATTTTGTTTATTTTAAATGGTGAAAGAATGATTGAATGGTCTACTCTTCTTTGTGCCCATTAGAATTTCTCTTCAGATTCTGATAAAGCTAGATAACTCTTCACAAACAAACATAACTTGCTTTTAAATTAGCTTTAGGTTGCCAAGAAGTAAACAAGACTATAGAAATGAAACATCTAATGATCTGCATGAACACAATGATTATGTTTCAGAAATTCAGTGACTGTACATGATATACTAAACATATATACCATGTAAACAAGCTTTGTATTTATTAAAACCTTATAGAACATAGTAACGATTTATCTTGGAAGCTGAAACCTTACTTGCTGTGGGACAAAGTGTATCAACTCCAACAGTCCTGTAGGACAGTAGCCACCCTAGAGCACAAGAGGGCATTGCCTACACATGCATTATATGTTTATTCACTTAATCACATGCATTACGTATGGATTAATAATTCCCCAACACCTACCAAGCAGTAGGGAAAAACCAAACCCCAAACCTTAAGCACACGCAGATGATCACGGCATTCACTTTTGACAATCACAAAAATGTCACACCTGTTTAGAGATACTAAAAAATCTAAAACGCAGCAGTTTCTTTAAATGAAGATAAACTGTGATACTGTGGAGGTAAAATATAACCAAATTGCATTTTAGCGAAACCTTACCTAAGGCTGAGTTTCAATAGTCTGGGTTAAATATCAAAAATCCAATTATCGAAAGTGAAAAGCATCAGTATCAGTTGCCAGCAGTTGCTCTGACCTGGTCTGCTTTCTGTTGTTGCTAAGAGGAAAAATCTGAGTTGCCTTTTTTAATTTCTTGAAAATAAAGAACACGATTTCTTTCAGGTTTAAACTGAATCGAAATATTTTATACATAACTAAAGGCACAAAAGACTTATTCACACATCTACTGTGGAGGACTCTTCCTTCCTCTGCTAGACATGACTGACTTTTAGCTATCATAATATATTAACCTAACAGATTAAATATGTTTGTGGTTGCTCTTTATTCCCTTTGTACAAGCATTACAAAAATAACTGCTGTTTTATAAAAGATTTTTGTTGTACTATTGTGCATGCATACTACCTATTTCTAAACTTTGCCATATTGGGGCCTTTATAAAACTCTTGATTTATGTAATACTAGTGCAATTTTGCTTGAACAATGTTATGCATATCATAAACTTTTTCAGGTTCTTGTTTAAGTACATTTTTTTAAATTGAACAGTATTTTTCATTTTGGTTATAATAGTCATTTTGCCTATGTTTCTACAATGAAGTGTTAAATACTTTATAAAAAAATTGTTGACTGAGTTATTTAAATGAAAATCTACATACTTAATTCAGTGTGTTGACTAATTTTTAAATTTAACTTATAAAATGAAAACTAAAAAAGAGCAAATTGAAGGGAAAGAACATTACTTTGTACAAATGGCTAAATTCCTTTTCTTAATGAAAATTTTTTGCTTTTTATACAACTTCTATTTGAATGTTTTTGCAGCTCTGCACATGTTTGGATAACTTAGGTGTATAGCTGTATATTATGTCAATAGACTTTTAAAACAATTTAATTTTCTATAAAAATACTGTATTAAATAGTTTCATACCATACAGCTATGATTCTACAGATTCTGCCTTTATTCTGCTGACATCATCAGAGATGGATTTGGCCCTTAAGTTTTGCATAATTACAGTTGTTATGAAGTGTAAGTAGTTGGTCTTTTCAGAAACATTACTGTTTATTTTCTGCCAGAGGATCTCATATCTTTAATACTCAGGTAGGACTAAATGTTAACTAGTGGGTATACAAGCAACATGAGTTTGAAATCATGAACTCTTATACAGACCTGATGAAATTTATTTATTGTGATGTCTCGTATTTCCTTTCAGTGAGACATTTTTATTTACTTTACACTTGCTTACGTGTACATTAGTTTTTAAAAAACTAAATTTATTTATTATCTTAGAAATACACAGTTGATGTCAGTGGAGCTATTAGATATTGGATATTAGATCAGAATCTGGTCTGAAGCTTATAGGCAGAATTTTGATGGCGATATTGAGCTCTACCACTGCCATGCCTTAAAGATCTTTAAATTACACATTGGTGTAATAATCCACAATGGATTTTTTTGTTGTTGTTTTTTACTTTACCAAGGTTCTCTGTAGGCACTGTTTCTCACAATCCTTTAACAGCCCCAAAATCCCTAGGCTCTCTAGCTGTGCAAAACACAAAAGGAGCTGGAGGGTGAAAGATTGGGAACCTGATCAATAACCTATACGTGCATTCTTGTAAGTTCAGGAAAATAATTTTGTGCAGGAAATGCTACAAACTTTTACAAGGAACAACAAAAATTTTTAACTTTCTACATTTCTAGAGCCTTCTTGCTGTTATTAATGCCACAGGTTCATGTGTGTTTTAAGTTGACATAAGTTTAGAAGAAAAAAATTGGGATAAATGTGCCTGTATCACTGATTAAAACGTCTGTCTCTTCAGGGTATAGTTGCAAGGCTTTTTGTTGTTGCTTTCCTGAAGATACTAATGACATTTCATGTGAAATGCTAGTGCTGTACTATTTCACTGAATTCATCAGGGTAAAATTTTTCTTCCACTGTACTAATAATTTTTCTAAGCAACGTGAAGCAGTTTGTGGTTCCATAAATATCAGGTATTAAAATTATTCAGGGAAATGGAATTTCTGATAAATCTAACCCTGAAATGCACTGTTCCTTTACTTTTTACTCTCGGGCTAAGGAATGGTCCTAAGTTCCTGGGTGACCATGATACAGCTCTATGTCTCTTTTTACTTTCATTACCCACAGTTTCATTCAATGGGAAAAAAACCCCACATGTAAGCTTGAAGGGTGCCGTGATGTGCTCCATCACAAACTAGGTCCTTAAATTCTTCGCTGAATGGAGAAGCTCTACGTAAAACATATGAAAGTAAGCATTTGTACCAAACTCTTAGGTAATTGTGTCTAATGGATCTTGTCTTTCCACAGAGGTTATGCTAGTATATTTACACGTAACAACAGTGCAGTGGAGTCTCTGCTTTGGGATAGGCCTCGTGTTCTATGCAAGATCTTGAGTAAACACTAAATTACAACAACAAAAGTTCAAAACGACAGACTGAGATGGGTGAATACTCTTGCTACTACGATTAGGCATTCCACACAATGAACACTGTCAACATGAACACAGTCTTGTTGATAAACACACTAGGAAGAGCATTTGAGAATACTTATTTTGATGTGCATTTTTTAATTGGTCTTTCATTTCCATGACCGTCATGGGGTTTGATGTTTGCAGAAGGAAAGCTCTGTAGTGGAATGTCTTTAAAACCACTACCTAAGTTTATTATCTGTCAGTGGGATTGTGAAGAAGGTCCTAATATAATAGTAATTATTTTATTTTTATCAAGCTCTTAGTGACCAGACTCAGTGTGGTCACACATGGAATAGAATTTTGTGCAAACACATTTCAGAAAATTTGGTTTACATAAAGGTGCATAATGTATCAGAATAAAACCAAGTATCTTCTCATGTATCCCCCTTTCTGGAAGATGAGAAGATGATAAAGGAAAGAAATGTCAGCGATAATAAAAGGTCCTTGAGGTAATCAGCCTTAAAAATAAAGACATTTTTCATGTAGAACAAGCAGATCAACAGTGAATCTTGTCTGTCTAGCCCTGGGCACCTCTGCAAAGATATTGGAGCATATGGAATTCTTCAAGTCTTAGATGGGCAAAAGCATGGCTGACAGAGGGAATGATAATTTATCATCTTAGTTCTGTAATTTATCGCGCTTACCATCTCCACATGTGTGAAATACAGTTCTGATGAAAATAAGGGTTTCTAACTTAGTATCCATATTGTAAGATGACAAAAAGGACTAAAGAAGCATAAAGCATCTTTTTGCTTCCCTGTGCTAGCTGCACATCACTTAGTACATGTTGTGACTCATGACCTCTGACAGTGGTCTTCAAAGTAGTACTTGAATAGAGGGAACTGTCTGCTGGCATCGAGAGGATGTTGAATGAGTTTTTCCTGCAAAGAAAATAATGATGCTACTACCTCCACTACTGCTACTAAACCTAATAATGATCAATTTTTGTCAAAAAAAAAAAAAAGTCATGTTATATATCAAGATATGTACATAAATACAGTATATATAGTATCAGAGCTGATATGTAGTTACTCTGAGTAGAAACTCTTACTCTGAGTAAACACTTTTAAAGTGAGTGTTCAACCTGGAGGAAAAAAAAAGGATTATACGAGCTGGTCACTGAACTTTTCTGAATCCTAAATAAGCAATTTTGAATGTTACAAGAGTTGACACCTCAAAAGATTTCAGAAAAAAAGCTGTGCAGTCAAACAGTTTCTCACTTGTGTTTCGTGTCGGTAGCGCACAAGGAGCAATCTTGTGGTACGTAAGTAGGTGTTTGATGATTCCTGAGAGATGGACAGGGTAAGACAAGCACGTGTAGATTCACCACAGCGCTAGCTGAAGAGATGATCGGTGTTCAGCTGCCTGAATAGCTCAGTAGGTCGGGAAGGGATTGCACCTGAGCCTCGGGGGGAGGCTTTCCACCTGCACCGACGTGCCCGGATGCGCTAATGTCTAAATCGGTGACCCGCGCGCGTCCCTGCTCGCTGCGCCCTGCGTAGGAGACGACGTTAAGGTACGAAGCTTTAATTCCAAACCTTACAGGCATCAGTGGGCATCACCCACAGGACTAGTAGGGTATCCCAGTCTGAGGGTGGCGGAGTCCTGGCCTATTAGCAAGGCGGGAATGAACCTCTGAAGAGCACATCGTTGCTGGCTGTGGGAGCAGTCAGCTCTGATAGGAAAGTTGCAGCACAGCGTGTCAGACGGAGCTTTCTGGCCTCTGTCCCAGACCTCATGCCCTACCGGTGGGCGTTATCATGCGCTGCTTTTCCTTCATGATGTTCAGAGAGTACAACCAAGAATCCTTGCCTCCGACTGAGAGGATGCGGGTGCAGTCAGCTCAGAGATGTTCCCCTGGGGGGTTGACTGTGTGTCAGACTCAAGCAAAATGCGTTGGCTCCCGTGATGGTTAGAGCAGCCGCTTGGAGCTCCGTTCACACTCCTAACAGGTCTTAATCCAGCCAGGAGGCTGCTCTTCCCCTTCCTTCAGGTGAGCAGCCTGCACCTTCCCCTGAGGAAGTGATACAGGTATGGATAAACTCCCTGGTTTTCCTCTGTAATTCACAGCCCCATCCGTCTATTTTTCACTGCCAAGGAACAGTATTGAAAACATTGTGACTTCGCTTGAGAGTAAAAAAGAAGGTTTACTCCCCTGTTCCTTTCATGAAATCTTAAAAAATAGTGAAAGCTTAGACATGTCCTTATGGATACTGTGCCTGCAGTGTTTGCATATAGACACGCTTCCCGTGTGAATGTACATATAGGCAAAACATCTTAAAAGAGCAGCGCCAGGTAAGTGGCCTTTCTTTCCAGAGGGGAATTATGTTGTTGTTCAGATGCAATGAGTGTATCCCGCGCTGCGTTTTGCTGGAGCAAGTCTCTCAATGTATATGATAATTTAACAGAGGGAATTTTCCCCGATCCCCACAGTGATCACCGCTGTACAGTGTCTGACAGCAGCATGCTGATAACTGAGTTTGGGTGTCCTCTAACATTGGCAAATGGCATTACATAGGTTGTAGGTGGCCCTTTTTACTGGGATACGTGCTTCCTGGTGACTCACGTGAGTCCTGAATTTCAAACAGTAGTTCCCAATGTTCACAAGTGTGAAGCACAGCAAATAAATAGACCTTTGCTGGAATTATACACTGCCACTGTGAGCTTAAAATAGGGAAAAAACAAACAAACAAAACCAACCCAAGTTTCTTTATCTGTTGATTCTGAAGCCCAGATGTTGTTAAGAGGTTTGGTGTTAGTTGCATCCTTGTCCAGAACTTGCTGTCGTATAGTTAGCAAACCTGATCTCCTGTGGGAGCAAGCTCCCATGGCCTATGGGAATTTGATAAATATTATGGAAGCCTTGAAAAAGGTTGGAGGGAGGAACTCAATATCAGTTTTGGAGTTGCCCAACAGAAATTCTGCACTCTTGGTGAAATAAGATACGAAAATAAATATTTTGTAAATGAGGAACCTCAAAGTTACAGAAGTATATATATAACAGCTAGAGTCACGTTATTATTTTGAGCTGATAGAGGTCCATAACCAATTATCTTTTTAAAAAGAAAAAGAAGCAATGCTCAAGCAATGTTGCCACATCTTATGTCAGAAGAGGTGTCCTTAAGGAAGAGCAGACTGGTGAGAGTGAGGTGGGATGTGAAGTCTGCCTTGTGTATTAGGTTAAGATTGCCCTTCTCCAGGCATGTCTGTAGATCCTAACATCTGTCTTCTCCTCCTACCCCACCCAAAAATGTAATGTGTGCCTATCCCACACTTGTAAGCGTGTACGCTCATAAAGTCTGATCGTATTTGCTGCTTTTCATATTAGGGGGAGTGTAGCATCCAGGTAGTTTTAAGGTGGCCAGTGCATCCTCCACTGACCAGAGCCCCTTTGTTGAAATAGCATAAGGTATGGAAGTATGCAACGCTGCACTGGTGTCCTTACTGCAGGAGTCACAATATTCCAGTTATAGATCCTTGATAGTAATTTGTACTTCTTTTATGTAGTAAGACTATGCCAGGATGCTTTGTACAGCATAGTAAGAATTGTTGTGCAGTAAAAACCATGCTGCATGTGAGCTCCCCAAGGCTGGTGTGCAGCCCGTGCTTCCCCAGGCTGGAGATCCCATGGTCTTTTGGTGGCCTTTCAGTATGGTGAGCTACGGCAGTTCATAAAGCCATACCCACCCTGTATGTAGTGCAAGAGGCAGTCTGAAAATAGGTCTGTCATAGAAAGACAGTGACCTTCGTCACGTTTTGTCTGTGGGTGTGATCGGGTTCATACATTGTCCTGCCCTGATGTGTCTTATCTGACACCTTTCAGAACATGTTAAGCCTTTGTGAAAGATGTGTGATGATTTTCTGCATATATTTAGCTATTCTAATAATCTTGAAATTCCTGAAGTCCTAATAGTTCATTGCCCTGAAGAGTGTTTTAATGTAAATTATTCTACAATTGTAGCTTTAATTCTTTTTTTTTTAGTTTGTTTCCTATATTGCAGAATCGGATATCTTTCCCCCCTAATTCTTAATGAATGTGAATGAAATAAAACATAATAAAGTGCCTAATTTGAGATTGCTAGTAACGGCTAGATTACCAGAGTTGTGTCTGACAGTATTAAATTGTCCTTTTTCTGCTTAAAATTAAAACATTAATGTAGCTTTCAGTGATAGGTACTAAAACATCTTTATAAATATTTGAAAAGACGCTGTTCAATGAACTGTGCAAGACAGGAGGCTGACCTCGCACAACTAATTAATTATCACAATCAGAGGAACTCCAGACAAAGTACCCTCTCCAGCAATTTGAAAGCTAATTAACATTCATGTCTCGTAAAAGTCACTTGACTTCCAATTATGATTAAATATGCAAGGTCACTGGGACACAGCAAGTGGAAGAGCTGAAAGTAATCCCCTAGTACCGTGGCAACAGTTAAAAAGTAATGTCACGCACTGAAGGACGGTGCAAGAAATACGGATTCCACATCATCGTGTCCCACTGCGCTACGTGAGGGACTGATGGGGACACCACCACCACCAGTGTTTTTGGCCCCGCTTCTGTAGACCAGCAAAATGCTTAATTCATTATTTATTTCCAAAACTGAATCACACCGGTGACAGTTGTCCACAGGCCTAATCAAAACATTGTCTACCCAGTTCTATCAATGCCTGTCAAACTATATGACTGCTCTCATCATGCATTTTACTACAAAATTAATTAGTGTTAAAGGATTGAACAGCATATCTTGTCACTCAAAAGTCCTAATTAATCACATCTGAATGGACAATAGTGCCCTTTTCAAAGGGATATCAAAGGGACCATGATCAGTAGGGCAACCCCCTTTTTTTCATACTAAGAAGTTCATACATCCGTTAGCATTTGCATCTGCTGCTATAAGTCTACTGCTGTAAGTATTTTAATATGTAAATAACATATTTCAATATTTGAAAATAGCTTAACATAATTTTCTTCTCTCATATCTCATGAAATGGACTTTTAAAAATACATATATTTTTTGAAAAAATAATTTTTTAATGAAGGAATAAAATAATTTAGGTTAGCAAGCACAAAACATTGACCATAATGACAATGTAATCAAAAAGCAGCAATTATATTGTCTGTTTAAATAGCCGTATCCAATAAATACAGTATGACAGCCTGAATCTTGTCACCTATTAGTGTATCACATCTTATTTTTGTAGACATCATTATTATCAGAACAATTGCTACAGTCCACCAAAGAGAGAAGTGCTGAGGTCAGTCACCCCACACTCGTCATCACTCCAGTGTGGTTAATTGCTATCACGTCAGCCAGGAACCAGCAGTAACCTGTGAACACTGAAACTCCATTTAGATGCTGCATCAAGTGTGTTTGTTTGTACAGCGTGATGCGAAATATGAAAGTTCACCGAAGAGGACACTTCACATGAAGATGTGCTCGGTGGCTCTCCACCGGGGAGGGGGTAGGAGGCGTTACCCTTCACTGGGACAAGGAGCAGTTAATTAGTCCGTCAGGAAAGAATATGGCTCTTGACCTAATAAGAGAAACAGTTGTGTCTCAGAGGAAGCAAAACGATGTGGTTCTTAATTAAGAACACCACCTACACAATCTTGTAACAGCAAGTTTCAGAGGCCATGATTAAATCTGGGATGAGCCTTTGGGGGACTCACAAAATATGCTTTGCTGCATGAGCAAGTGTTGTGCACTGAGAAGGGACTGTCTCCCACATCAGAGGTATACAAAAAGCTACATGCGAGTTACCTAAAATTAAAAAACAAAAAAAGGAGAAACACTGGCACAGGTTGGTGAAACACTGGCACAGGTTGCCCAGAGAGGTGGGAGATGCCCCATCCCTGGAAATGTTCCAGGTCAGGCTGAACGGGGCTCTGAGCAACCTGATCTAGTAGACGATGTCCCTGCTTATTGCGGGGGTGGGGGTGGGGGGGTTGGACTAGATGACCTTTAAAGGTCCCAAACCCTATGATTCTATGAAAGAATGAGACTATGATTTTTGGGGTTCATTCATTTACAACTACATAGTCTACTTTGAGTGTTGGTATTATGAAGAAATGCTTGTGTTTAGATTTTCCCTTAGCTGGCTGGTGCTTTGAGGGAGGTCAAGGTACAGGATAACAACCAGGCACTCCACACAGGAAGGTATGGAAAAACTATAAATTAGATGATTAATACCTCTTAACGGTTGCCTTGGCTTCACAGAGTATCCTTGAGAGGCTCCACAGAGTGGAAAAAAACTTCCACTGATGACGCATGAGCCCTGTATTGGGAGTCTTCTCCCCTTCGTACTCCCTCCCTTCTCCCCTCCCAGTACTTGCCTATTTACTAATCAGCTTCGGCTGAGTATTCTGTTTCAAGTTGCTTGGACTATTTAAACAAGGAAAGGAGTCTAGCTGGCAAATCACATTATATATACTATATAAAAAAAGGTTCAGATGGGATTCTTTTAATTCTTGTTTTCAGCTATTTTACAGAGTATCTATGTTTATCCAAAGTCTATAGGACTCGGTCACCAGCAGCATCTTGTTAAATAGTTTTCAACCCTTCCTTATTCATATTCCAAAGTACTCAGATGCATTTCTATTTCTTTAATGTTTTCATAGGGTTTTTTACTTCCTACTCTCTATGAAGCAGTTCACTGGCAGGTTGCAAAAAATCAGGGAAATTAACTGGATTTCCATGGATACAGACAACATGAAATGGAGTTCTTTGTACAGAACTCTTCTTTTTATTTGTACTTACTATATTTTTAGAGTTTAAATTACAGTTTTAAAACCTGTGATGTTTTTGCAAGATTTGAATGACAGAAAAAGAGTCATACTCATTACAGATGACAGAAACCCTGTAGATAGCACTGAGGGAGGGAACTATTTAATTAAGAATAACAAACAGAATCACAGGGCTTGACAGGACTTCAGGGGGCCTTCTTGCCCTCCCTGTGTTTCCCAGACAGCATCAGCTATAGCTAAGCCAGCCTCCATAGGCATTTCTCCAGCATTTTTGAAGAGTGACAACCATGTCCCTAAACAACTAATTTCAGCACTTGCTCTCCTTTTTTTTTTTGGTTATGCATATATTTCAGTTTCCATTGCTGAAGTATAAAGCTGCTTGTCCTACCCATCATGGACAAACCATACTTCTTTCTACAGCCTTTAAGAAAATGAAGATTTAAAATGAAGCGGAGAAGATGAACCCCGTTGTGGTGTGCACATCTTGGTCCTGCTCCATATCTCATGAGCACAGAGGAGCCTGCTGGAATAAAATCTCCAACCAGACTATGGGTGGCAGCACGAAGACCAAAGGTGTCACGTTCTCTTCTTTCACTCCAGCTCTGGACTCTTGGATGCTTGGTATCTGAAGATGTTAGTGGGTGACATGGGACTGATGGAGCCACTTTCCCTTCTGTCTCCTTACTGCATTCCAAATAATGAACATACATAGAACTCTAAATTGTCACTTCTTTGCTTGTAAATCTTACTCTGTAAATGAAGACATGCATTGATGCCTCGCTGATGCTAGGCACAATCCATAAGAAACTAACCCTCAAACTGCAGTGGCACTAGGAGCAAATATCTGCATATTTCAGCAGAGAAAAACCAAGGCTATATCCATACCTAAAAAAGGCAATGGGTAATTTCTCTGCAAAGCTCTGGACGTCAGAGAATCGTAGATACATAGGCAGTATCTAATGTATCTAATGTAGCCAAGGTATCTAATTTCATTATATCTATACCTATAAAAGCAAGACTCGGTCCTACAAAGAATTCCTAATCCTTTCTGCCAGAGCAACCTCTGAGCTTTGTTAGCCTGAAGGAAGGTCTCTGCTGACTCCCCTGCCCTGCCTTATTTTGCGGCAGCAGGCTGAATTTATTGAAGCATCAGGTCAGTAACGCAGATAATGAATCAGGAATGCGGTAGTGCAACGGAACTGCTAAGTGTAATTGAAATGCTAGCTCTATGAAATTCAAGAGTATCTTGAACAGGGCTGCTGAAGGAAGGGCATAGCTAAGCTATGGGGCTGGAATGGGTCATTGATAAAAAAAATACCTGCGGCTTTGCAAACTTCTTACCACAAAGAACATCTTAAGAGGTCATTTGATCAGAGTCTACAGAGCCCCCCAGAGGAGTATAGATTAGTCTGGAATCCATGGGATTAATTTAGAATCAGATGAGTGAAATTTAATGATATTCAGGATAGAAGTGTATTTTTGTTTAGTTCTGAGGTTTTGTTTTCCATCAGTCAGGATATTTACCACACAATTAAATTACCAAGGGTCATTTGTTGCATCACGGGAAACCTTTAAATCAAAACTAAATTTTTTTTGCTAAACAGATAATGCTGTAATTCAGCCAACATTTAGTTCAAGTAGTTCTTCCGTTATACAAGGGATCAGTCTGGAAGTTCATGACGTTCAGGCCACAGGGTCGATGATTCTGTGGGCTTGTTACAGAAGCAATTCGTAAGCGCTTGAAAACTTCCTGAGAGGTGCAACATGCACCACAAAACCCACCCGCCAAACACCAGTAACATTCGTTTTCATGTTTTATTTAAAACCAGTACCGTTTCATTTTTTAGAATAAAAATTACAGTGATAAGCTGCAAGTCACATATTTTACACATGTAACAGGAGACACTTAATGGGCGCAACAGTATTAAACCGTATTTTAAGTGCAGAGTCACAGGTACGTGTGTGCATAAGTTGTCTGCATCAGCCAGAAAGCAGTGACGTGCTCCATTTGTAGTTCCTGAGATGAGTGAGGCCATTAACAGTTTAGTCCTAATGACGGACTGCCGATCGTCTGGCTGCAGAAAACATTCGGGCAGTGAACTGAGGGGCTACTAAAGAAGGTAGGCATCCAAGTCCCACCTCGCTCCCACTACATGCACTTCGGTTCAAAATCCACAGGCTTCCTCTTCAGCTGCCACCTCCCCTCTGCTACAATTAAGCCAAAAGAAGAAAAAAAGGGAAAGATGAGTTAAAGCCCGGACTAACGCAGACGTACTTTGGTCCAGGTTCACAGTCAGGGAAGGCTGAGGAAGAGCAATCCGTGGTATTTCCCGAGCACAGTGGGGCTGCTGGCGATAGAAAGTCAACAAATAGCCCAAAAGTTTAATGCACCCCTGAACCGTGCTTAGGGGTGTTATATTAAGGAATTGTCTGAATATTGTTAACCTTCAGGAAAAAAATAGCATTGTATTTGTACAATTAAAAAAAAAATAACATTTGTATTACTCCTCCTATACAACTGATAATGACTAGTTTTCCAGTCATTCTAGCTGGAAGGAAGAACTGTTTTCTTTAATAGGCAGAGGTTTTCTCTGGGGTGATGGTTCAAATAGCTGGTGTCTTGTCATCTTCCCAGGTCTTCTAGTGAGGTGTTTTAGCTTTTCTGCTGTTGTTTTTCTGGGTTTGTTCTCAAACTCCCCCTCAGCATTTAAGTATCTTCACTCCCTGCTAAAAAGAGGATTTCAGGGATCAGAAAAGAAAGCAAGAGAAGTGAATGTGGGTATGCAGAGCAACCCCAGGAACGCCCCGACCACACATTTCCATTGTGAAGGGAAAAATGCTCCTGTGGAAATGCTGTGGTTGCATAAAGCATTGGCTCTGTTCTGCGTAACCGAAGCCATCGCATCCTTTTTCTCTCCAGCTGGTTTTGGGGGCCCTTAACTTGCACTCCAGGTCCCTCCTTCTTCCTCTTCACCCTTGCCACCACTCTCGCTGTTTCCTGGCCTCGAGGAATTGAAATTCTGCCACTTCTCCTCCTGGTCGCTCTTGCGGTCGCTCTTGCTTCCCCTTCGTCCTGACCCCCTCTGGGGCTCGGACGCACAAGCGACAATGGCGACGACGACGACGACGATGGCGGCGGGCTCGGCTGGCTCGCCTCCCCGTGGGAACGGGCTGCCTGTGCATTTTGTGCAAAGATACGTGTTTTGCTTCAAGGCAATCGGGGGATCATGATATGCTTATAAGTACTGGACTTCCTGAAAAGTCGTATTTCTAAAGAATACACAAGGAAAGGGAAGTTTATGATAATAAAGGCATCTTGCGTTTCAGTTTTCATTGCAAGCAGAAATTGTTTGTTTCCATTGGAAACGTTGCCTGACCTAACCTACAGCAGCCTTGCAAAGCAAAGCGCTCTATTATCCTACCTCTTTTCCTGTAATTTCAGTTTTGAATGCTTTTAAGCGTTCTCCAGACCCATTCTGCATGCCAAGCTGGCGGGAACTGGGCAGCGATCACCATGGAGATGGACCTGCTTTACTTAATACTGCTCATGGTGCTGCTTAGCTTCATACTTGAGAATTGAAATGCACTTCTGTAAGTATTTTTTGTGTCAGTACGAGATGCGGTGACACTCACGTTTTTAGGAATTTTTAGGAATTTAGGAATATTTGGGGGTATTGTGCCACAGAAGCCTGTGGATAACTTCTAAAGTCCAGGCACACAGGCAAGAAAGAAAATTTCTGGTTTTCATAGTCTGGTCTCACATAATAAAATTTATAATAGGAAATGGATATGCACATAACCTGCTCTTTATGAGTACTCTGAATTTCAAGTTTGCCAGGAACTGAACAGTTATTATGATATAAGTAACATGTATTCAGTGTACATAACACAGCTGCTCGTGGTGCTTTCCTTAGACTATGGCAAAGAAAAATGTTACCCATAGGACAAAACAGCTTTGCTCATAAAATATTGCAATGCTTGGAATTTTAATCTAATCTACTTAACTATTTTATCAACATGCTTTGAGCTGATTAAATCAGTTTCTTTATGCTCTAGGATTTAAAATCCTTTCTCTGGATGTTTTGTGTGAGCTTGGAGTTCACCATCCAGTGTGTGTGAGAATGTACAGTGGAAATTAAAGACTGCTCAAAATTCTGTGTAGCAAACCCACTTCTTAATGATAGATTTTTTTTTTTAGGTTCACTGTGCAGTCAGGGCACATGAGATTTTTTTTTCTCAGAATCAAGTTTACTGCTGAAAGTAGCAGTGTAGTTCACACTGAAGCATAAATCTGCAGTCTGAAACCCTTGTAAGAACACACGATATTGCTATTGAGAGCACTCAAGTGAAAAAAAAAAAGAAAAATTATGTCTTTTAAAGTGCTTGTAAGGCCTTGTTGCCCTATGATTTTCTGATACGTATATGCATCTTGTTTACTTTCATTTTTCAACAACAATAATAATAATGCCACTGTAATGAACATGGTTCAGACACTGTTGATGGGCATCTGGCCATGGAAGGATACTCACAGGCCAAAGGCCAAGAAGAGAGCAGGTCTTCTATCACCCTGTCAAGCGGGATGGTCTTCTCCACAAAGCCTGAAGAAAAACTTATTTTTTCCATGTATGCCTTGGGACTCTCATGATTTAAAGCTGCAAGTAACAGTTTAGCCATTTTCTGGTCCCATGTGTTCTTTTGTGCTTTGATGGAGCTTGTTGCTGTCCCATAAATTACCCAACGGGGAGAGACTGGCAATACCCCACCTTCCAGACAAACAGGCTGGTCTTGGTGGGAAGCACTCCTATACATACACCAAAATTTCACAGAAAATAATTTCAAACTGATTCACACTGTCTTTACTTTCCTCTTCTTCATTCTAAATAGCTTTTGCTCATGAGAATATTTTATACATTTGAGGTGTATTCGGAATAGCTTCACTAGGAAAACATGTTTATCTAAAGTGGATGCTTAGATTTAACCAAGACTACAATATATAGCATGTATCTGCTGAAAGAAGGAAAAATCTAGTTCTTGGGAGCGTATACAGCGTATATCTGCTGGAAGAAGGAAAAATCTAGTTCTTGGGAGACAGGGGCAATTTAATTATCTTGAAGTACATCACTTACTGCCATATTCATGGATCCAAATTCAATTCTCTTTGACATACCTTTTAAAAAATCCATTGTTACGAAAAGTAAAGTGCAGCTTCGTTACTAAAGCTCATTTTGAGTTGCTGCTTTTCTCTGCTACTTTTAAGTTCAGTTCAGATTTGGCAGGGAGCCCTGCTCAGTTCCCGAGCCTGGAGAACTTGGGCTGTTAGCTGAAAGCAGCACAAGGTCACTAAAAATGTGCCCCTTCCTTTCGACCCATCCTGCCCCCTCGCTCCTCCTGGCACAACCAGATGGTTTTTATCCTCCTTCAGCAATCCAGATCCCATACAAATAATAATGTTTCATGTATATTATCCATTCTTGAGGGATAATTAACTTTGTCGATGAGCCCCTGTACCCAGCAACTTCGCTTGTCTTTGCCATCAATCCTCTTGACACCGGTACGCAGCTTGCTTTGCATTGCATTGCATTATACTGTAGCATATGATATTATGTTATGTTATATTATGATAGGATATAATATTATTTGCAGTTCTCAGCTGATATTTTGAGTAGAATTCCTCTGATTTAATTTCCTACACTCTTTACTACATAGATACTGCTGGCAAACACGGTGCTGTCGCTTAACAGAGAAAGAAAATGGGTAATAAAAGTTTTGCTTTACCACCTTATGCTTTTTTGTCTGGGCTGTACATGTCCTGCCCATGCAAACATTCTGTAAGTGTGGGACTCTCAATGAGCAATATGAACTATGCTCACAAATCCTGGGATAACAATGTCACTGCTGGTTTGGGACATAACGGACAACAGAGCCGCGGAAGGCACAACCGGTGGCACTCTCACACAGAGGGTTAATCATGCTTCATGAACCCGGCGAGGTGGAAAACAAAAATTCACCCGCACCTGGCTTTAGCTCTTCGCGTCGCCGCTAAATCGTGCAGTATAACCATTTGCTGAGGAATAAAGGCTGCAGGAGGCTGTTGTTAATGGCAGGGCATTGTGAAACGCATATAATGCTCCTCTTGCTTTTCCATTGTTCTTTCTTTGCCTATAAAAATAAGCCGGGGTAAGGCACTGTGCTATTGTGTGTCCTGACCGTCATGCGGCACGTCTGGCTGTTGCTGAGGGCAATGGCTGATAGCTATGAACTACGAAAGCCCGGCGCTCTAAGAATCGGCCTCCGTGCTCCTAAAGTCATTTTTCAGCTCTGACACGTTTTTTCTCTGTCTAGAAACCAACGGGAGCATTTGTGAAATGAAAGAGGAAAAGCTAAACAACGGCAACGGAACGAGTGCCCATTTCCAAACGCTTTTACCTGCTTTTGGCGGCCTGGCTCATCCCCGCTCCGCTCGCCAGCCACTTCCCAAGCTCGCTCAGGAGCGCAGCCGCCTCGCGGGGGCCGCGCCGCTGCCGGGCTGTGATGATAGCCTGTTTGCCCGCACTCCTGGTTTGGGGAAGGTAAGCTGAACAAAGCTTCCAGTCTGGAGCCGCAGTACCTGTGACTCCGAGGGGTACTTGCAGCAGATACCTCCTGTGCCAATTTAAAAGCCCCAGCCTTCTCTGTTTAATTAACTGCAAAAGCTGTTTATTGCTTTCTATGTACGAGTGCCTCAACGCCGCGCTTTAATTAACTGTCTCGGGCTTGGCTGTCATTCGACACAGGTTTTATTGGAATAGATGTTAAATCCCGTCTTTCATAACTGTCTTAAACACACCTGTACTGAACTCTTTTAAGTCATGATTAGTTTCCATCAGCCGCCGTTTATTTGTTTCAGATTTGTTCATGGGCAGCCTCATTAAAGTCCAGCACAGCAACTTCTCACACCTCCTTGGCCGGGACGGGGAAGCTCTAGCCCAAACGTGTTCGCTCCTCTCCTGGGGAGTGCGCCCAGGGCTGATCTGCACAAACCCCACCTTCCTCTGGGGTGACTGCAGCTCCCTAAAAGTTGTCTCGTGCCGGGGAGCCCTCCTCGGGGATTCCCATGGCGTTAGTGCAATTTCAGCTCTGGGTGCAGCTGAGAGCTTGCAAGTATTTGCAGGTCTGTCTTGGTCTTGCAAGGCCACTTCTTCCTCCGCACCTTGCCTGGAGGTCCATAGTCATGTCCTCCGCTCCCTTCTCTCTTCCCGCCGTGCATGAGCGAGGCTTGGGTGCGTTGCCCAAGCGTACAGGCTGCCACAGCGTCCCAGGCAGGCAGCAGTTTTCCCCTCCCGTCCACTTCAGGGCTCTGCCTGAGACCCAGCACTCCTCCCTCCTGCTGGTAGGTCCTCCCATATGCACTTCATCACACGAGATGTCATTCTTCTGGCTTTCCAGCCTGATTTAACCAACTGCTTACCCACCACCACAATATCTTATATTCCTTTTCATAGATGGCAGGTTAGAGCTTTCTGATTTTACTGTTGTGGATCCTTGGAGAGTTTGGGGAAGGGAAAAGGATGTATTTCTCTCTTGCTTTAGCCAGGGTTTTCCGAAGCAGCTAGCGAACTGGAGGTGACATGTCTGAGCCGTTCCCTTCTCCCGCAGCCTTGTCCTGAAGACAGGAGGTGCTCTCCAAGGAGCCCCCAAAAGCGCTTTTGCTCTTCACAGCCCACAGGCAATCCCCTGGAGAGCTCCAGTCCCACCTCCCACACAGAGCAAGGCCGCTGATCCGCTGGTGAAGGTGCCTCCACTACCTCAGCGGTTTTCGATATTTCTATCTTCCTGTTAGTGTTTTAGACATTTTCTGTATTTGTCAGCTAACACAGACAGCTATTTGTCAGTTAAGCAAGGTGGCCAATTTCCTCTTCAAGACTTTTTGTTAAATATTTAAGAGCACTTAGATACTAGCCCTATGCTTTCCCATACATGCACCAGATCACTCCCAAATACATGTTGTCTTCTGTAGTGCACAACCCCAAAACCTTCTCTTCTCGACATCTGAGCCACCAGCCCCACCACTGCCTGCTCTTGGGTAGGAAGGCGCTTTGCTAATGGGGTAGGAGGAGAACAAAGGCCAAAGAAACCCAGAACATTTTGTCTGACCCAAAACTGCTGCAGATACCGGGGTTTTGTGTTCAGTGGTGAGGCTGAGTCAACGCGCACACCTACAAATGTCCTCCAGGGCTTTCATCTCAGCGGGAGCTTATGGTTTACAGGTTTAGGCTACCTTGACATTACAGATCTCTAGAGGTCTGGAAATTATTGGAATAAATTTGCCCTCACAGGAGAGACCCAGATGGTAGGTTGTAAGGGAAATATTTTATGTGCACAAAAGTGCATTCCTATGCACCGTGATACTTTCATTTTTGTAACTGTGCTTGACGTTTTCCCATCATTTGTAAGTTTTTTCAGGAGATGCTATGCAGCTCATCTTTCTGTATAAGGGTATTTATTGATGAAGCTGATTTGAACTACCTAGAAGGTGTCATGCATTTATATTTAACATTTAATTATTGCTACTTTCTCAGGCCTTCACAGAATGATCTATTTTAGTATTCCTACACTCTCCACTGTGAACTTAGCTACTATTTCTTGTAACAGGAAAAATAAACAAAAAAGTCAGTCTTTCCTTTTTGTCTTTATTATTCTAGAAGTGACCAAAACCACACAGCTGGTGGCTGTTTATGCTCAGGAGCCGTAATATCAGACTGCCCCGGAGACCTTACCTAGAAAGATGGTCGAGAAGCTGTCAAAATGGCTCATTTAGTGAGGAGACGAACTACTTGTGGGAAAACCTTGCCACTAAATGGTTTCCTGTAAAATCCTAAAGGCAGATGTGTGGGTATTTGGCCTTACTCCAAGGGGTACACATCCTAGAGTCGAGATCGGGCATATTTCGAGGCAACACATTAATGCCAATGGGAGGGTAGGGATGATACATTTTATATCCTTTTTGAAAAACAAATCTCTAGCCTAGGTGAAGGCTACTGCTAAGAAAGGAGAAATTATTTTTCTTCTTCTCTATATTTATGTAGGGTGTCTGTCCTCTGTTCCAGGGAAAGCAGAGCAAAAGTTGTGAATACCAGCTGTAACATCCTCGCGGAGGTGCAGCCGGCACCGCTGCCTGCCGCTGCTTTGTGCAGCCTTCGCTAGACGGGTGTGTACGGAGGAAAAGTAATAGTTCTGAACACTGTCCTCTCTCTCACAGCTGAAATGCATTGGTTGTGTGAGCTCTTCCCTCCTTGCCAGCATACATCATGTTTTCTTCCGCCCTGCTTACGCTTCAGTAATGCTATCAATAACGTCCTCCTTCTTCCATATATTTCTGGTTTTCATTTCTTCTGTTGCATTCCTGGTGTTTTATCAGCACTTGATCCATATTCATCTCCCTCCACCCCCAGCTTCCTTCTGGCCCAAGCAAACTGCAAAACCTGTATAACCAGTAGCTACCCACCATATCCCACGCTAAGGGACAAAGCTTAGCAAGGGATGGGCCACCTTCTCCTTCTCCAGCCACGGCATCCCTTCTCTTCTGCATGCTGGTCTCCGTCCAGCAGCAGCAAGCTCTTAAAGGACATAAGAGAAGTGTCTCAACTGAAAAAAGGGTAGAGTTTGGTTGTTAATGGAAGCAGCCCCTCACCCCATTGGCTGGAAACTGCATGGAGAGAACATGGTGACTCTTCTTGAAGATAAAGGTGGGGAAAAAACATTGCTTCTTTTCCGTAAAATTGTGCCCGTATCCCAGCTGCATGAGAAGGGGCTTGTCACGCACATACCCCAGCGGTGGCCGTTGGGGTACAGGCTGCACTGCCATCAAAGCTGCGTGTGTGCCAACTGTGTGATGCTTCCACGCCACCTTTGCCTTCCCGCCCGGACGGCAGCGGCCTTCTGGTCGCCTTGCGACTCCCAGCCCAGGTGAAGGAGCCAGCTGCGCGGCCAACACCGAACGTTTCCATCTGCTCTCAGCAACTTCTGTGTAAGATGTAAATGCCCTTTTGTGCACAACGCGGTGTATTAAGCAGCACCGAGCACTGCAAAAGCTCGAAATTCACTTTCATCTAATCCCTCGACTAAAGGACAAAAATAGGTCCCTAGCCGTGTGCACAACAGCCTCTTTCATCCCGCTGGGGGCTGGAGCCTGGCTCCGTAGCTGCCCCAGGCCAAGCCTCCTTGCCCAGCTTGGGCCAACCAAGCCGTGGAGCGGCTTATTGATTTATATCAATAAATATAGGATGGAGCCCAGAGCTACCAGGAAACCATTTTCTGCTGTTTGGGGTAGAGCCCGTTCCCCTTCTTCCAGCAGCCGCTGCGGCGCTGGCCCGCACCTCGGCTCAGCCTCTCCCTGCTGCTGCTACGCCGCCGTTCTGGGGGTGTGCGTGGTTGTTTAATTTCTTTTTCTGCAGCAGCCCAGCTGGAGATGTAAGATAATATCCAAAATAATTAAGCCCTGCTCACAATACAGCTCCTGCTCCAAGACATCTTCAAGGGGAGGTGTGCGAAAGGGAGACCCGTGTCAGACAGCTGACAGCCGAGGCGGACACAAGAAGAATTATAGGCATTCAACAAACATTAAAAGGACAATAACACACTGGCTTATGGCTATTTATTTTTTATGAGCGACTTTGGCAGTATTTTGTTTGAAGTTTTGATGGCCATATGTTTTCCAGGGAGGCACAGCGCTGTTTGTAAACTGTGCTATAATTGAAATCGAATTTTTATGAAATCTATGTGAAATATGATAACGCATTAAAATACTCTCCTTTGGAGAGTTTCCTCATTGATTTTTGTTGCATTAAATCTGTTTACACATCAAAGGAAAATATTGCATTCTGCCTGTCTTCATTTCAGTCACACCCTTCCTTTTGTTTCCTGGAGACTACACATGGCAAAGCAAAATCCCCTCTGTTCAGAGCTCTTCCAGCACTCACACTTCTCTTAGTGAAATGGTGCTTTATGCTATAATTGGCCTTCTTTCTCCCATCTGCTTAGCAAACCAGGAACTTTACGATGACTTTTTCTTCTTTCATCTTTTTGGGAATTCGACTATATTTATACGCTGGGACCAATCCTGCCCTACTGAAAATATATGGGATTTGATGGCTGACTTCACCGGGATCAGGAACAGTTTGCAGAGGTATCTGCTATGGACAAAATCTGTAGCTGGAGAACACACAGTCATGGCTCAGTTCACTTCAGAGGAGCTGTGCTGATTTGTCTGAGTATCTGTGCCTGGAAAAGTTTTTTGTTGTGGCAGAAAACATTTGAAATTCAATTCAGCATATTTCATCTCAGGCTTCTCAGATGTTTCTGTAAAGAACTGAGCTTTCTTTAATTTTTATGTGTGAAAAATGCCGTTTTGTCTATATGCGTGTGTATCAAACTATTTTGTATGCTGTTGAAAAGTGAATGCAAAGCACAGAAATGGTGTGGGTGAAGGGAAAACATTAGCTTATTTTTAGCCTGGTACTAAGGAAAGACTTGTGGAGTGAATCCATCTTAATGACCAAACTAAAATGGAAGGTATTCTTAGGACCGGTAACTAGATCTACGATGATAAACCTTCCCTTGTTTTACTCACAAAGCCCCTTGTCAGAGCATCAGCGCCGCGATAAGGCTGGTTGTATTATCCAGTCCAGGTTGCGCGTGTGTGGAGCCGGGACAAAGGACTATTTCAGACACAGAGGATCTATTTTGATGTTTTTCTCCATCACTGTAGGGATAATAGCTAAATACTACCACTAATGCCTCTTGGCTTTGCCTCTGAATTAAAGCTGATCTCTAGCCAGATCTTATTTTTGTTTCTCCTCTGCTAGCTGCAAAATTGTCCAGTTTTTAATTCTCTTCCTTGCACTTGCTTGACTTTCATTTTTCTGTTTCCAGAACACAAAATGTGCTGTACTTGGTTAGATCCTGGGCCCACCAAAGCTGAGCCTGTACCCACAGAGCCCCCCCCCCCTTTCAGGCACCCTGACAGAGGTGCATGGGGCAGCAGGAGGCACCCGTAGCTGTCTGCACAGCCCGGAGCAGGGGATGGCATTGCCTTCATTTTCTTTGCTCCCACGGTGTGGCTACAAATGCTTTTATTGGTGACAAAAACTTTCTAACTGCTTTTAATATCCAGCAGAAGCATATATCATCACGGCCTCCTGGATTGAGCTATTGCGTGCTGTCAGCAGGCTATTTGGTATGTTTTCTCATTGCTTTTCTTTGCTGTGTCTTTGCTTTGGTTAATTTTTTATGTGTAAAAAAAATTGATTAATCATAGCATAATAGAATCGTTTGGGTTGGAAGGGACATTTATAGGTCATCTAGTCCAGCCCCCCTGCAGTGAGCAGGGACATCTTCGACTCGATCAGGTTGCTCAGAGCCCCGTCCAGCCTGACCTGGGATGTTTCCAGGGATGGGGCATCTCCCACCTCTCTGGGCAACCTGGGCCAGGGGTTCACCCCTCAGTGTGAAAAATTTCTTCCTTACATCTAGTCTAAATCTACCCTCTTTTAGTTTAACACGATTACCCCTTGTACTATTATTACAGGCCCTACTACTAAGACATGAAGAGCATCCAGAGAAGAGGTGACTGAGACCTACGTATGGGTCTACCTTCTCTGACTGAGGTGGAGGAACATCAGCTTGTGATGCAGTGATGCTACAATGAGACTCGTAAGGATCGAATACGAAATAAATAAGATGATAACCATGTGTATTAGTATTTAGAGGCAGCATTCAGATCCTGAGGTCACCTCTAAAATGGCTGTCCAGGCACTGAGAGAGAACAGTTCCCGTTTTAAGTATAAGGTATATTTGCAATGAGAAAAATCTCTTAAAAATGTTAGGGACACTGAATGTTGTGAAAATTCCTTTAAGGGGCAGTAAAGTTAACACAGACACCTGTTTAATTGATTTATTTATACAATAAATTAGTGTTCTAGTGAAAGCTTGTAAGTTGGCAAGGTAAATGGATATTTATTTTCAAATCACTATGTCTTCAAAGCCTAAATTTGAACCTAGTGCCCTCCATGAATGCATGAATGCATGGTGCACTGGCCCCAGCAATTTCTTCTCCTCTCTTCCCGCCCATGTGCATGGCAATGAGTCTGACGTGAGAAAACTCAAGATTTTGGGAGTGCCAAAGATTGTGAAATTTGCTGCAAAGCCTGATGGAGACTATAGCAGCAGCAGCCGACCACTGACTCTTCTACCCACACGCTGCTGTCTAAAGGGGACAACCTGGCTGCACGCTGGGGGAGATGTGTGGGTCTGCCCGGTTTACGGCTTGGGAGAGCGGAAATAGAGAGGGGGGCTGTATTTTAAAGCTAAGCCATAGCTTTAACTCAATACAAGTTGTGGCACAGTGCCCAAGCAGGTACCTGAGTATGAGTTTGGGGAATTTATACTCCTAACCCTTTCAGGACGTTGTCCACTGCCCTGTGCGCTAAACAGGGAACCAGCTCTGCCCATACCTGTCTCTGCCTCCCAGGGCAGATATGATGGGACCCAAAACCAGCCCTTGCCTTTTCCTGGTTGTGAACTTCCAAAAAAAAGCAGTGCGCTTTAAATTAAAAAAACAAAACAAAACAAAAAAAAACCAAAAAACAAAAAAAAACAAAAAAAAACCCTGTGTGGTTTTTTTTTTTTAAAGTTCAAATTTGCCTAGTTACCTTCTAAACTAAAATAGCCTCAGCGAAATGAGCTGAGACAGAACAGCAAAAAAAGGCTTCTGACCTTCTCCTCCTCCCTCCCCTGCCATGCACTTGCAGGTCTGTGCTGGCTGGTAGGGTTTGCTTTGGTTAATTCGGAGTTTTTGAGCTGCAGCAAACTGTGCGGTTCTCTCCCTCATCCCCGGCGGGTTTATTTGCTCGTCTCCTCTGAGGCCAGGCTGCTGGCTCCCCACGCTTTACCGTAGCTTCTCCCCTGGAGCTGCAGGCCCTGGGTCTATAACTTCTCTCCTTCAGGTCCCTCCACCATGCAGTGCCCGGCTGCTGCCTCCGTGCAGGAGGGTCCACTTACTCCACTCCCTCATTTATTGGCCTCCAAATAAGATTCAAAATAAGCTAATCAAAACTGCAGCCCATCAGAGTAGGCAGAAGGAGATACAGTGAGCTAAAGCTAACAAGGTGTTGTAGACAAAAGGAAAAAGAGGTAAAAATGAGAGAATTGGGGGAAAAAAAAGCGCCAGGAGAAAGCAGTGGAAAGAAAGGGCAGAAAATCCCTTGTAAAATGGAAGAGAAAGGCAAGTTTAGAAGAAGTTGTGGTGCCCCAGCTGTTGTGAGACCATGTAGACAGCCCGGCTGCGATGAGCAGGAAATCACAATTTGTGCGCGCTGCCAGCAGAACTTTTAAAGAGTTTACCACAGCGAAACGGCATGCGCACGCTGTATGAAAAATTAATAATAGCATCCTCTCCCGTGACAAATTATTAAATAACACATTAAGAGTTGCTGGGGCCGAATACACAGAGTACCGCTTCTCCCGTCCGTACGTCAAACCCCATGGGTGCGGGGGAGCGGGCTGCAAACCCCGGGCCATTAAATCACGCCGAGACGCCGGCGGAAAGCGGAGATCGTCTCAGCGGGGACACCCGCTAATCTGTATTTCTGACGTGGGAGGAGGTAGGGGAGCAGAGGTTGGAGGCTTTGCTTCTGTATGGATTGCATGTATGTCTGGGTGTGCAGGCACATATAGACAGTGTGTGTGCATATACGCATATGTATGTTAAGCATATGGATATTAAAACGTCTGTATAGGTACCAGTCAGTACCTGGATTAGCTACATTAATGGTAAATTAGACTATATCTAAGGAAGAAATTTTTCACAACGAGGGAGGTGAGCCACTGGCCCAGGATGCCCAGAGAGGTGGTGGATGCCCCATCCCTGGGAACATCCCAGGTCAGGCTGGACGGGGCTCGGAGCAACCTGATCGAGCTGAAGATGTCCCTGCTCACTGCAGGGGGGTTGGACTAGATGGCCTCTAAAGGTCCCTGCCAACCCAAACGATTCTACAATTCTATGATTCTAAAGCCAGATCTCCCATTTACAAAACATGATGCCTTTTTTTTTCAGGGTAGCCTCCATAGCACTGTTTCCCAGTCAGGAGGAGGTGCCAGCCCCGGGAAAGACTCATCCTGCACCTTCTTCTGGGTGTCCAGCACACTGCCCTGGGTGTTCTGCCTGCCCTACACTCACCTGGAAGCCAGGTAAGCCCTTGGGGCCCCTGCCTGCGTGTTGAACATTGCCCACATATCCATAAAGTATTTTGTTCATGCCTAGGGTGAAAAACTCTCTTGGTGGTGTTCTGGCGCTTAATTCTTATAAACCTCAGTGAAATCAGTGAGTCTGAACCACGGATATGACGGAGGAGATTTGCGTGGCATTAGAACTGACTATTTTAAAGAATAACAACTTGCTTATCTAATCGCGGCTGTTCCAACGGTATTCCACTGCTTTTGGCAATATGCTTAACTTACAGTTTGAAGTCCCAGCACGTGCGGGACTGGCGTTTGGGTGGGAAGCGGAGCCCAGCCTGTGCATCGGTGTGGATGTGGCCCACACTGAAGCAGGACCAGTGCTGAGGACTAGGATGAATAAAAATCAGTGCATTTCCTGCAGGAAACTCAGCATGCATTAATTATGAAGTAGTGCTAGGCTGAAGAGCCATACAACAAAAACAGCAATAGGAATAACAAATTAGGAAATAGTATTTCACAAGTGGATTAATTAGCTAGTCACATTGTGGCTGATAGTAAAAAAATGTCCGGTTAGTTTTGGCATAATACAAAGTAAATGTAGACACTAATAAATAGTTATGCGTTTCTGCCAAAGCTTTGATGTTAATTGTAGATTATGTGATATACTTGCTAAAATTAAATCTATATTACATGAGCTGTTTTTTTATTAAACATATTGCACAAAGTATTTATGATGTTATCTCTCTATTTATAAAAAGAATAAAATACAATAGCTGACCAAAATATATCCAATTTTTAAAGTAAAGATGGAAACACTGGTCTATACTATGAATACATTGTCAAAACTTTTTTTTTAATATTTGTTCCCATTTTGTTTCTAGATATCTCTTAAGCTTTCAAATCTTTCTAGAACTATGTTCAAAATAATATTTAGCATAGAGAAAAACATTAAATATTTCATGGTATAATTAAATCTCATTAATGTAATTGGCTGTATAGTTTATATTAAAAATGTACAAGGACCCTTTTCCCTTTCATTAGAAGTTATAATTTCTTATGAACATCCATAAATGTTTTGAGCTTAGTCCTCAGCTGTGGGAACCATCGTAAGTTTTCTCATGACTTGATGTTGAACTTAAGTTGCTTTACTCATATTTTTTTTTTAGCCCAGACAGCGGCGTTTTGTCATGGAATTAGTACTCATGTAATTAATCATGTAATACAAAAGATTAACAATTTGCTTTAGCAATTGTGGATCTAGACTCTGACATTTAATGTTTTCTAACTTTTAGCATTATATCTATTTTTTATAACAGATATATATCTGGTTTTCTTAAGCAGACTTTTTTAAAGATTGGATACTTAATTTCTTATATTTCTGTACTCTGCTATGTGCAAGGCACGTTCAGAACTATATACAGATTTAACTTTAAAACAAATCTCCCTACAGAACCAACAATGTTTTATAACCTGAGCAATTCCACACAGTTCCATTTTATCACTCACTTGAACACCAAAGAAATTGTGTGGTAGCCTATGGATACAGAGGAATAGCATGTAGTTACCATTCATCACAATGCGTTG
>NW_010539784.1:58376-60298 GCF_000687285.1 Phaethon lepturus
AGAATTTTGGAAAACTTCCTTCTCTACCTCAAGCCCTCTGCCCCAAATGTCCCTTCTGCTCCAGTCACAATCAATATTTCACTCCTTCCCTGAAGACTGACATTTCTATAGTTATAGAGACTGCATACTCACTGTTCCTTGTCTTTAAAAATTTTGTGTTGTTGGATTGAAAACACCCACCACAATTCCCTTTAAGCAGCAGGAGGAGAACATGTTTCTGCCTTTTTCTAATTTCCAAGACCTTTTTAATGAAATTGAAATCCTTATGAAGTTGTCCTGAATCCATCAAATATTCCTCCGAACGGTTCTGTTTATTGGCATCTCCACATTAGTATATTGCTCTGTTAAAATTCATGTAACCATCCGTCTGCCTAGTGGCTCCACATCTAAGCAGACTTCTACTCAGCCGCTAGTACCATTAAAATCATCTTTTTCACTTGAACTTGCTTTCATTTAAGCCACTGCTAACGTAGAGAGGAGCTCATTTAGTGATGTTTTTTCACCTTTTAGGTTAACTCTGAATGCATCATTAACAGAAAGATGTTGACTAATTTGGAGGGAGTTTAGTTAAAGCTATAAAAATGGTTAGTGGGTTGGCAAAGCATGCACTGTGCAGAAAGATAAAATGAGCTATCTATGTCTAGACTGGCTGGAAAATCATGATTAGAAATTTTTAAAGGATATAAACATGGGTAACAGAAGAATTCAATGTGTTAAAACTATAATGAAGTGCTGATACAGGTTACATAGATATAAAGTAGAAAATCCCTCTTTAGATATTTACTGTGGCCGGTTGGGGGTGGTCAGGACACCACAGTGCTGGGGGACAGACTAAAGGATCTCAGGGTCTCTTGCTTAGTGCATAAGTGTGTGTTGTAGTAGTTAAGCAGGGAAAAAATGCCACCACAAAGCAAGAGAAAAAGCATGAAAAAAAGAAGAGAATCACCACTCGTGGCAACATTTTTTCTGTCACGCCATATATTAAGCGGTGGAAATCTCCCTTTTGAACTGCTGGGGGGTTTTAGCACACAGGGCTTTCGAAATCACAACACAATAATATGAAATAGGGAACAATCTGGCATTTTCAGAGATTTTTGACCCCTCTAATAATACCTGCCACCACCTAGCAGCATTACTCCAGCGTTACTCGATCAGAGGGAGTCTGGCTGGTCTGAGATAGTATCCACTTGCAATTTGTTGCCTATTTTATTTTGATTCGATCAACAGCTGTGCAAGTCGGGGACTCTGAATGTCCAATTTCAGTATCTCTGCAGAACGGTGCGCAACTTAACGTCGCACATCGCTCAGGCTTTGGGTTGCGTCCACTTTGCTTCATCTGGTCTTCAGCCTCGCAGAGCGCAGGTTATAAAGCCGGGCCAAAATTATGTGGCAGAATCCCATATAGGAACTACTTTGCACAGTCACAAAATAGTATTTAATTTGTGGATAGGCTGCATGAACACCGTATGATGGAGCTTAAAAAAAGAAATTACATTGGGAAGAGTTCAAATGAAGTATCTTCTTCAGAGAGTAAACTCATTTGTATTCCAAAATGCAATTATAAAGTGGCCTCAGGAAACTCAGTACTTCTTCTGGTCAGCAGCACTGGCAATATCTTTGCACAAAATCATGGATAGGTTTAATTTCCAATGAGGAAACTCGCTGAGAGGAACATGAAAACCACTGGAAAGGCAAACATTTTATAAGCCAACTGACAACCACACTAGAAATATTAAACAAGCTTAAAAAATGCTACTGAGTTCTCCTACAAATTGTAATTCTGCTTTGAGAGAAAAATGTTAGCTGACTGCCTCACAGGATCCAGTGATTAGGAACTGAATGAGACCTAAAGACCATATATTCCAGTAATCTGTCTCTGTCAGCGATGAGACGCCTGGAAAAAACTAATGAAGCTCTTTCCC
>NW_010539784.1:60329-114203 GCF_000687285.1 Phaethon lepturus
AGATACAAAATGCAATCCAGCCCATCAATATCTGAAATGTAAATATTTAAATTCCCTTCCAGCTTCTTTGGGGCTACTAATTAAGTCTCTGGATACCTTGGATGACCATAGGATTACCTGCTCCCTTTGAAATTTCTTGTCCTGTGGCAAATTCAGTCGACAAGTAAGGCTATAATGTAGGAGCCACTCCTGCAAAGGGATTAAGTTCTTGTTTGACTTCAAGTGGGGATGTATTTTAAACACTGCTGCTCATTTGCTTTTAACTAAGATTCTCTGTGAGCTTACACAACCTAGACTGATGGGCAAAACTTCTAATGATCTTTATAAATTCAAACCAACCCACAAAACCAAAGCACAAAAACAGAGGAGAGAGCAAACGTTGTTGTGCCGTTCTTACAGCCTTGGAAGCTAGACACCCCTACCTGCTTGCCCCATGGGAAGGAGGAGTGGAGGAGAGGGACGACTTGCTGCCTTGGCTACGTGATGGATCAGGAGAGTAAATTATAGCAGTTAGTTACTTATAGCATATGCTCATGCAACATGTGCTGCCAGGATCAGCATTTGGCCATCGCTTTCCATTGCCAATACATGACATGACTGAGGAAAGAGGCTGTTGAGTCTGGCTTGATCTCGTTTGGCCGTCGCTTTCCATTGCCAATACACGACATGACTAAGGAAAGAGGCTGTTGAGTCTGGCTTGATCTCAGAGTCTAACTATCCCAAGCCAAAATGAGGCACCTTCATTCAGGTGATGTTTGAAAAGGAGTAAGTGAAGTAGCTTTGTCTGCTCCGTTGGTTGTCTGTGTATCTGTCTGTGGTTTATTTCTTTTTTTTTTCCTGGAGCTGACCACTGTATTCCTAAAGAAAATTTCCATAATATAGTAGATTTTGCAACAAATCCATAATACACACTACTGTTCCAACAGGTATTGCAAGTGACATTTGATCCAAACACCAAAGCTTCCCTTATTAAACGGCAGAAAGGAGCATATACTTTCAAGGGAGTGATGTGTGCAGTGCAGAAAGCATAATGTAATATCCTCTCCTGCAAGCTGGATTGACTCTGCTATGAGATGGCAACCCTGAGATTGCTTGTTGTGCTTAAAAAACTGGTGAAGCATGAGTTTAGCTTGTGGGAAATGCTGATGCAAAGGATACTCCAGGAGAAAAATGATGGGTGGAAAATGTAATTTATCTTGACCTTCCATCCTAATAGTTGCAATGCAAAAAGGAAAACCAAAAAACCCCAAAAAACCCCAAACCAACAAACCCCAACCACCTGAAAAACCTCCAAAAAGGCAAACATCAAAGCAAAACGGAACAAAAGTTAAAATGTAAGAGAAAAAGGAAAGACCTACTAAAGGGCAAAAATGGCAATAAGTAGCTCTTTCTGTTTTAAATACCAAGAATAGTAAAAATAGCAAAATTTTAGAAGCATTTTTTATTATGTTGAAAAGTCACTGATATTTTATAGGAATATTCTCATGAAAAATTCTCATGCTATATATGGTCTTGATGAAAACCAGGCTTTTTTTCTAATACACCTTTTTTTTTTTCCAAATTTTAATTTGGAAATAATGCACTTTGGAGAGAAAACAGTCCATAACAAGGTCTGTCTATAAAAAACTTCAATATTTTCTGGAAGACAGGTGGTAAATTGAAATTTATGAAAAAATACCAAAAATTAGGCTGTGTCCCTTCATTATACCAAAGTTCAGTGAAAAGCAATGAATGAACAAGCTATGCCAAAGGTAAAAAATGTTCTTTCACTATTGAAAGCCTGAAGTATTATTCACTCACAAAGGTGAGAAGAGAAGAAGTGTTTATTTTTTCCAGTGCTTGTAGCTCGGTGCATTCAGCAACACATATTACCATAATTAGTTTTTCTATAAAGTGCAACGGAAGCGTGCTCTTGCAAGCAAATTTAACCACGTGTGTTAAAATCCGCTTGATATTTCTTGACTGGAAATCGCAAACGTTTGATTTACACCTGTGTGATCTAGAACCTAGACCTCGCTACATCTAGAGGCGAAGGACTCGCAAACCAGCACCCTCCGTTTCAGCACCCGACCTGCTCCTGCCCGTACCCCGACCTCGCGGCGGCACCGGCAATGAGCGATTTCGCAGCCCCAATTAGTGAACGTACTGACAGCTCGTGGTAAGAGGGGGAGTACAAGCACTCTTCTTCTCTCAGCAAGCTCTTTAAACTTGACAGTGCTGGTATCTAAACACATCCCGTAGCTTCCCTGAGCGCTTCAGAAACGAGGCATTCAGAGCACAGCTTTGTTCCATCTTTACCTCCAAAGTGCTTTGGAGGAGATCACGTCATCGCCTATTGGTACGTACCCAGGTATCTAACAGAAATAATGCAGTTCACGGAAAAGAAAAGAGAACAACCATATTTTTCTGAAAGTGGTGAAGGATTTAGATTATGTCTACTCACTGAGAATTGCCTCTGCTAGCTGTAAGTGGAAAAGCTTTATTTCAGAGCTCTGCTTGGATTAGGCGGCGTGCCTGAGAAATGGGGAAAATTGGGAGGAGCTGAGTGCTGCCGTGCCATGACCATGGCACTCCCACTATCCGGCATAGCTCGTATTATTATAATGCTATTATAATATTAAAGGCAATGATACTATGAGGAGGCCTCTTTTTCTTCCAGGGAACATGGTTTTGTTTAGGTGTTCCAGTATTGCTGCTAATGTAAATATCTAAATTAGATGGGATTAACATCTGTTTTTCAAAGATTACCAGCATATGCTTTAGGAACAGAATGATTAAGATTTGAAATGAAAAATTCACTTAAAAGACAGACGTGCAAAATGCCTTCTTCAACAGTCACGTCCTGCTCTGAAATGGTGGTCACTTGGAGGATGAGCGTCTGGTTTCTCCAGGACCGTGTGTCACACAAATCTTCTGTCCCAAGTGCTGCTGATCTCAAAGCGACTTTACTAAAGAACTCAGTACAGTATCATGTACGTAACACTTGGAGCTATTAATACTATTAATAAGGGTATTGTGACTTTCAGCAAACCTAAGACAAAATATGAATGAACCCAACTGATGTTTGAAATTAAATATAATACACGTTAAATTTTAAAGCTTTGAGTTACATGAAGAGCTTCACAAGTTCTAATTCAATTGAGAGTAATTGCCATTTCCCTTCAGCTACTGCATCTCTGTGTTATTTTTCCTTACTGGTGTGGGAGATAACAAATGTGTGAATGACATTTCAGCCTGGTAATTGGGCCATTTATAGTTCCTTGTTAGTTCTTGCTGGATAAGGGCTGTGGTGCTGCTTTTACATAAGGATCAAGCACCTCATTAAAACCCCAGCACTGAGAGCATACCTGTGACACCTGACTGCAAGACAAGTGTTGCCGTGTGATACATGAAAAATAGGTGACTTTGTACTTGCCATTTTCATTAAGAGATGGCATTTTTGACAACTAAGGTAATCTCTTAGTCTTTTTCTATACTGACCTCTCCTTTAGGGAAGGCTTTACTGGTGCAATTGTGTTACCCTTCCTCGTCCCGGCTTTGTTTTTGCAGGAGCTGAGCCAGGGTGGCCGTTCCCCCTCCTTGCTGCTTGCCGGGGACGAGGCTGATGCAAGGGGCCAGGAGATGTTGATGGCTCCTCTCTGCAAAGCCCTGAATGGAACTAGCTGATCCCAGCTCTGCATGTTAACACAGATACTGCACAGCACATCGTCTTTCTTGTTTGTTTGGGGTTTTTTTCCCAGCATCTCATACGGTATGGTTTATTTTTCTTTATGTACCACCTTCCTCCATAGCTAGATAAGCCAGGTCAGAGGACTGCAGTCCTGTTTTCCTCCCCATCTTCTTGGACAATTTTCACCCCAAAGGCTGTGGAGAAGCTCTGGATCTTGCTTTAAAGTGAGATTTTTATGGTCTGCTTGTGCTGGTGCCAGAGACAGTGAGGGTTAGAGGATTCCCCAGTATAGCTGGTGCGAATTAATTATAAGTGGTTGTAGGCAGAAGACCAATTGCTCTCAGTAGAGGAAAAAAAAAGAAACAACAGATATTTTCAGGCACAAGACTTTTACCAGAGGCACAGTCATAATTCTTCCAGCTAAGTCAACTGGTTTAATAAAAGGTATTACCTCTCCCCCTGAAAACCTTGTTTCTCTTATATTGTAAGACCATCACAGCTATTACAATGCTACTATCATAATATTAGCAGGAAAATGTTAGCAGTACCTATTCAGCTGCAAGCCATTCCCTGATACCATCGGGGAATATGATTTTTTTTTACTTGGATATATAAAAGCAAGATGCTTAAGTTATAAATACAGTTTTTGTAGTAAAAGAAATTTCCACACAACTATCCACTGAAGGTTTGTAGCACAGTTTTATGTTTGTTTTTGGCTGCATCGTTTCATTGCGGCAGCTGCTGGAATTTTTCAGTAGCAAAATAGGAGGAATTCAGTGAACATGTGGGAGAAAAACATGTCTAGACTTGTCGAGATTGTCACTTAGGAAAAAACCTATGAGAAATACAAGTTGCATTTAGCACTACACTAGCAATGACTTGGAACCCGTTTTATTATTAAATTCATGGTGTTCACAGTGCTCAAAAGTGAGTGCAAAATGTGCCTGACTTCTCTAATGGGTTTTGGAATCAGAAAAATATGTAAATGCCTGAAGATCTTTCCAGTGATCTTGTCATCATCCATCTGCATTACATTTTTGTCTTAAACTAGAAGATTCTTTCATGGTAAATAGGATGCTTAAAGGGGAGGCTTTTCTTGCCTCTTTTGTTGATTATTAATGAAATCACAGTGTTCTCAGTCTGTTAAAGCTGCAGCCCTAAAATAAGGCTTGACAGTAATAATTGCTTCTCTTAAATCACAAACATATTAAGAAAGGGAACTTTTCTGGAATATTTTGTGATTTGTGAAAATTGTATTATAATCATTGCCTGATTTGCTGGGAATTTGGAGAAGTATTTGAAGCTTCTTAGGAGAATCAAGCATAGTTCATGTTTCTTGAATTTCCAGGCATCGGGTCAGGAGGAGTAGCTGAAAAACCCCAACAGATAATGATGAAAAATGTGACTACACTGAAGACTTATTAAAAAGACACTATAGAAAGCCATTGCATGGCTTGGTAGCTAAGAACGCAGAGGGCAAGTGATTATAAATACATCATACACATGTTTTTACTGCTTTTGACACAGCAGTGATTTGCCAAAGAGCAAATAAATTTGCCACATGAAACATGAAGGCACGTTGACAGAAGAAATCTGTCTAGGTTGTGAAAGCACAGGGGGACACAGCCCCTACAGATGTTCCCTCATGTGTCCTCAGAGCTGAAGAACACCCTCTGCACAGCTGCGCCAAAGGTGTGTGCAATGGGTGCCTTGGTCTCTGCAACTTTTAGTAGCAAATGTTCATGTGCAGATCGCCGGGGTTCAGTTTCTCCACTGTCACACTCCAAGCAACGTTTTGTATCCTGGATCAGGAGAAGCCCCCGGCTTGCAGTGGGCTCAGCATGCGGCCATACCTGTGGGCTCATCCCATGGACATGCAAAGCTGATGTGCTCCGTACGGCCTCTTCTGTGGCTGCAGGACATGTTCCCAGCTAAACCAAATCCCCCTGTGCAGGCCAACGCTGCAAAGCCTAAGATGTTCACAGTGCTTTCCATACGACTTATGAAATGGTACCCAGGGGCTTTCCATTACTTGGGTCAATTCGTGACAGTGATCATGCCACTGAATTGGGGCAACGTACAAGTAGGGTGGTAGATCTTATCTTAATGCTCGCGTCATGAGTTCGGGAATGTGCCTTAGTCTCTCGCGTTTCTTTGCTGTGTCTTAACGTAAGCCAGCTATTCACATCGGAATTTTCTTTCAATGGGAAAGAAAAAAGAAACAAAATGAACATTACGTCAGTTACCACCTCTTTTGTAAGAATCTTATTGCAGAGCTTTTGACAAAGATTACAAATTTTCTACTGGATCTGTGTTTGACCATGTGTCCTTAGAGAGACAAAGCTAAGACGTCTCATGCCCCAGAGAGCCTTGTCCTGATGTTATAGAGAAAAATGAAATTGTTTATAAAGGGATAGAATAATTTCCTGTAAAGATACAGGAATATATTAAACCATTTTAAGTAAACAATTTTAGAATTGGTCAAAGCTGATTATTCAACTAAGTCCTGTGGGATCAAAGAAAATAATGAAAACAATTATTCAAGTGTTATTGGAGGAAGTGTTTTGGAACAGCCAAATAGGTTAAAATTTAAAATTTTAAATTACAAATGGCATAGCATTATTTCTTAACATTTATCACGATTAATTGTCACCTCCTTTCTGGTTGCATAGTCCTGCCTCAAGTGGACCGAAGTGTATGGTAGAGCAGCTGATGGTATTTTGTCTTACATCGTCCTCTGATTATTCCATACAAACATTACAAGACACGTGTGAATGTAACTCTGGCAGAGCTTTGGTCCACTCAAGCTCTTCCAAACCAGTGCAGAAGTAGCAGCTGAAACAGCAGGGAGGGTCGGGCAAGACTGTGTCCCGGCATCTCTGCTGCTGTGGAGCCAGGGCTGAGAAGGGACCGACTGCGCTCTTCCCTTACCCGCAGGGGCTTGCGCTCGCCAGGCGGAAGGAACCGGCTGCACTCTCCCCTTACCCGCAGGGGCTTGCGCTCGCCAGGCATCACCAGGTATCACACAGCATGAGACACCACCTCTGCCAGGCACTGTCTGATAAAAATCCTCATTCCTTTCATTTTTGTCATTTGCCCGGTGTTTCCATGGAATTACCATGCCAGCAGGATCAGGTCATGACTAGTTAATATGCTGCAACACGTGCAGTTGGGTTGTAAGTTTTACTGAGCATGATGGCCATGTGTCCTTTGTCTGGGCAGAAATTACTGAATATTTTAAGATTTTCTGTGTTATTTTTTCATGCAGGACCTTTCTTGAGTTACATCTTTAAGTTTCTGAGGGTTTGAAAAGGAGCTGAAATGCTGTTTCAGGTCAGTTCATTCTTATTTGAACAAAGAAAGACTTCCAGCTTTAAGCCTGTCGTCTTAAATTCAATTCTCACAAAGACTTTGCATGGAGTGATCACCAAAGCAGGTATTGTCTCTTTTTAAGTATCTTTGTAGGGATATTTCTTTCTAGTTTTGGCAAGGAAATTGCTTAAGAATTGCCAGATAATGACTGCCTAAAGAATATAAACGGTTTTTAGCTTTTTGACTCTGTAGTCAGTTGAAGGAAGATCAAAATGATGCAAAAACATAATTTTCAGAGCTATCATTTTTAAAACTTTTGTAATTTTGATTGCAGCAAAACACAAAACATCTGAAAATAGACACATCAGAATGTATCATTTTGGGGCTGTATTTAAGTTTTCACCTTCAAGGAGGCAGACGGATTTAACAATAAGAAACTCTTTCTCCAAAACATTTCTCAACAGTAAATGTTCTTAACATTTGAGGAATTAAGAGTTTAGAATGTTTATAAAAAGGATTAATTTTACGAAGAATTTTTCAAGCCCACACAAGGGCTGCTGGAAATGAGATCTTTTCCTGCAAAGGGGCATGAGGGAAGAGCCATGGGCACAGTAGGTTGGGGGTGTGCTGTCCTCCTGCTGTTGGAGCAGGAAGGGCACCCGGAGCTCCCTGCCACAGGCTGCTGGTGGCCATGCCTTGGGGGTGAGAAGACACTGAGATAAGACTAGGGTACCTGAGGAGCTGCGAAAGGCCATCTGCTTTGTACAGCATAGGTAAGACGCCCAGAGTCTGATTTTTCATGATGCACAGTGGAAGAATAAAGTATGTGAATCAGAGACTCACCTCACTATGCAGCTTCAGCTTTACATCCGCTCTTCTCTGAGACAGCGACAACGTTGTTAGCGTACTCGGCCAGGGGTAGAAGCTCAACTTATCTAACACAGTGCTGCTTAGATTTTGCACTTAAGAAGATCTTAAGGTTTTGTTTGGGATATTTTAGTTAGGTTTTTTGTTTGTTTGTTTTGGTTTTTCAAACCACCTCTCTCAAAAGCTTTCACCATTCCCACCCAAGAGACTAAGTCTGTCAAGTGAAGAATGGTTTTACAGATCCATTTTACACCCAAACCCAATGGAAAGGCCATATGCCGTCTTCATCTAGAGGATAGAAATAAAAGCTGAACAAAACCAGTCCCCAAAGCCGTACCTACTTCTTTCTCTCTTTGATTTTCAGATGAAGAGCTCCACCTGTGTGTCTCCTGCCAGCTCTCACAGACATCATCTTCATCCTTTCCCATCTCTCCTCCCTCAAAATCACATCCCAGAATTTCTGACTATGCCCATGCTATCGAAGTCTCAGACTGACAGAGGCTTTGGTCTTTTCCTACCTTTCCTGTCCTCTCCTTCCCCTTTTCTCATCAGTAGTGCTAGATGGGTCTAATCATTCGCTGATCTCCTCTGGTCTCTTTCTGTCCCAGTTGTCCCAGGCCAGAGCACTTCTGGTGGCCCTGCAGGGTAAAAAGGAGAGAAAGCAGAAGGAAATGTAGGTGCTTAAGGCCCGTATCATACTACAAGAACACAGGTAAGGAGCCTACCCCCTCACTTTATTTTTACAGCTCTCTTCTTTAAATGTCACCTTGAGCTTTGTCTGAATAATTGTGAGCCTTTCCAGGGGTAGAATTTTGCATATAAACCATTAAAGATTTATGGCCTTGCTGTGTTTTCATGGTCTTTTCTAACTTAGGATCATAGCATCATAGAATCTTGTGTTGAAAGAGACCTTTTAAGGTCATCTAGTCCAACCTCCCTGCAATGAGCAGAAACATCTCCAACTAGATCATGTTGCTCAGAGTATTCCAAGAGTATCACGTTGCAATATTTGTTTTGCGTATGTGATGCTTCTTTTAATGGAATTTTTGCAAAGATATGTAGAGTTAAATATGCTTATAGATAATCACAATCTCCTCGTGTGTTTGTTAAAGATTCCTATCATTTAATAAGTACATAGGGTTCTTTATCTAAAGCAAAACAAGATTTTCTAATTGATAAAAGGGATATATACATCCATGTATTCCCTATATTTTACAATATCTTTCAGCAATAGTCTTTGAGCTTATTACAATAAAATATAAAAAAAGTACTACAGATGTTGTCTGAGTTACACAGACTGCAATTCAATACGTACTAACTTATTCAGGTTTCCAACTCTACTAAACTGTAGTTCTCTGAGAACCAAATCCTTCAGGTTCCCTTGAAAATTTCCGGCCTTAAAACTTAGAATGAGTTTTTGTCAGAGCGAAGTTAATGCTTCATCTTTTCTAGGTTATTAAGTTTTAGTCTTACGCTACCAGTAAGAACAGTTATAGGTACATAGAGAGGGCAATTGACTGTCTCAAAAGGTTAACCGTCTTCTGGCTGAAAATGAGTACAATTAATCACCAAAAAGCAAATGACTAAAACCCTCATCTGAAGAGTTTTCAAATGTAACTGGAATGGACACTGTTCAGCCGAGGAAGGATGGAATTTATAGAAAGGAATAAAAAATAAATCTCAAGAAAGGAAAGATTAAAGTGATTCATGGTAGTGTTCCAAAACAAATGTAGATTATTTCAGCTTTGGGAAGAGAATACACCATTTACTGTCCTTTCTGAACTTGGTTGCCTTGAAGTTGTAGTAATTTGTTTAGCTGCATGGCAGAAAATAAGGGAATGAGAGAAGGACACAGGTCACTGCATGGATCAGTTCATACCTGTTTGCAATATCACAAGAAAAGATTATTTGCCACGTTGAACAGAGCATTAGATATCATTCTTTTTGGCCCTAGCCTAGCTCTGTTAAAACCACTGAAAGGTTTGCTATGTGCTTCCATGAAAGCAGTACCAAGATGTAACTCCATGGGACTGCGGGGAGTAAGAGATACACAAACCGCCAACTAACGCCGGCGAGCTGCGAGCTTCGGTGCGCTGGAACGGGTGCTGCAGAGAGCTGCAGCCGCGCTCCTGCATCGCCAGAAGTGCTGCAGCACTGAGTGGTTTTAAACCAGTGAAAAAAAATATAGAAGAAGGGGAAAAATTAGTAGTGTACTGTTAAGAAAGTTTGATTTTTTTTTTTTCCTTTCTCTTTCATTTCCTTCTTCCTGTTGAAGAGGAGTTCAGCATTTCATCCTGCTCTAACAGGCCAGCCCAACCCCACCTGAACACAAGTGAAGATACTTTCAGAAGTGGATGAGTTTTCTGGCTTTCTGGGATGATCCAGGAATGGGGGGATGACAAGGAAAGTCTGAATAGCATAAAATAGTAAGAAGATAGAAACACAACATAGTTTGGACAAGCAAGAGTGTTTAATTCAACCTAATGTGGTAAGTCTTGTAGCTTTTTCAAGTTATGGTTTTTTTACCCTTTGGCCATTTTTTTTGATTGGAAAGAAAAATGGGGTCTTGTCCAAAAAAAACCTTTTATTTCTAAAGTATTGAAATGAAAAAATTTCAAAATATTCCAATAGATTAAAAAAAAATCCAAAACCCAGCTGATTAAATTTGACTAAAAATTACAGGGGACTCTTCTGACCCAAACTCTGTGAATCTGTGCCCCAAAATCTCCAAAGCGACCATGTACGAAAGCCTACTTTCCTTCTCTTTCTTTTCATTACACCTATGTTTTCTTTAGAGGCATCTCATGATCATAACTGTGGTGACATTGCATAAGACTGGTGCTTGTCTTACAGCATTTGATTTTTATTGATGAAAAGCAAAGATAACAGAGAAAATAATTCAGGTACCTCTTCTGTTTTTTTGAGAGACGTAGGCAGAAGATGGCCCAAAAATATTTGTAAATCATAGTAGTTGCTGGCCCTACTCAGTAACAACATTTTCTGGGTATGTAACTCAAAACCCTCATGTGTCATCTGTAGAAATGCCAAGCATTTGCAGATGCAGCTGATGGCTGCACATACCTAACGTCCGATAATGCTGAGCACTCTAAAAAATTCTGATCCCAGAGGTCCCAGAGTGGACATCCAAAATTAGCAAACCATTTTGACCTTCTTCTGCTTGTACTTCAGTTTCCTACAATAAAATTAGCAGGTTACCATCCTGACATTGTGGTGTTGATGTGAAGATCAAACGGTCGCTCCACACAAAATTGGGGAAATAATAAATGTGGTTTGAAAGTCAGCAAGGAGTTTAGCAAATCTGTCCTCCGCACGATGTTTAAACAGTGCTGGAAAATATGATACAACCACACAATTAACAGTGGGGCTGAAATAAAATATTGACTAGATGTACTCGTTAAAGGAGTCCCAGTTGATCCATGCACCAAATGAGTTAAGGGTCCTATGGAAATAATAACATGTCATGGTGTAATTACAGATCGCATCAATATAGCGCACGAAAGCAAAAAAGAAGGTTGCCCAGACAACCTGGTTTATGAATGCTTGACTTTGCAATATTAATGACAAATGTTAATAAATTATTAATGTTTATATTTTGTGTGTGGTGGGTGTGAAATGTTAGAAAAACCTTATCTGACCTTTCTGTCAGGTGCATTTTGGCAAGACACAGACCTGGTTCAATAGCTAAGACACCCGCAAGTAGCATTCACCCAGGCTTTCCAGGAACCCTAAACTACCTCAGCTGAGCTCCTATTAGGAACAGATTTTCTCTCCAAGCACAAGAAACAAGCTTGTGAGGGGTTTAAATCAAAGGAAACGTTGCTAGGAGGGAAAGGAAATCCAAAGAAATGGTGATTTTGGAAAAAAAACTGAATAAGAAGTTGATAGCAAATAAACCTATCTGCCCTCAGGGACTTGGGTACCAATCCTTAATGCTGCATTAAAAGCAGACCCTTTGTAAGTTACTGGTCCTGGTTCCCTCAGTCTTGTAGTTAAAAAAATTGCCAGTAATGCCTTATAGAGAGTCAAGAAAATTAAATGCTAACATAATTAAAAAATAGAAGATTATGTCAGGATGTTGAAGGACAATAGGATACGTGGCTTCATCTCATGAAAGCGTGCTACCCCCCTGTGGGTTGTGGTCCAGAAATGCATTTTGCAGGGCTAGACCTGAAAACTAAGCAGAGAAGTTTTCTTCAAATTCCCCGTAAATGCAAGTGCAACAGACAGCCGTGAGTTTTGTAGTGACACAGATCTCACGATTTGGAGGCCAGATAACTGCATTGCTTGCAAAGCTCCATGCACTGTCGGAGAGGACATGTCATTACAGCAGTGGGTAACGTCAACAGTTTGGACAATCCACTGTGTAACAAGCTACTGAGATCTAAGAGGTAGGGAATGCTCATCCAGCTGGATAGCATGAAATTAAAAGGGTCTAGGATCAGTTTTCATCCTGAAAAGTGTGTTTTCCAGTGAGCAGTAAATAACTGGTGTTACATACATTCTGGTACTCCAATGGCAGCAGATAAGCTCTGCTGGTTTTTCTCCATGGAAAACAGGCTTCAAAGGCTGCGCTGAGAAAAGGCATAGGCTAATTTCTCTTAGTTTTCAAACGAAAGTCCGAATTTTAGTGTTGTTTTCTTAAGCGACAATTGACTGCTGGTACCATATCCATATTTTTTTGATGGATTTAATTGATTTCACTTATTTAAGCATAAACCATGGCAGTTTATGCCAGCAGCTCTGGCATAGACCTGCCAGCTTCAGTTCCCTTCCTGTGAGACATACGCAGCCTATTCTGTCCACCAGAGCTGGGGGGGTATCATCTGGATGAATAAAAGTTGCAGCTGATTTGGAGCAATGTCTTTGTATCTTCTGGCTTTTAGTGACAGAAAAGTTGTGAATTTTTCTTTTTCCTTTCTACTTTTGATTTTTCTTAAATGACCCACAGCATTTCATACGAAATGCAAGCTTTTTCCTAAAGCTCCGCTGAGCATATGTCGTGTTGTTTCCTAAACTCGTTAACAGCTACATCTGTTTCGCAATCTTCATTTTCAAACATCATAAGATATTCAGGAATAGTAAAAGGTCATTTAGGCCTTGCAGCTTTGTTCTATCTCTGAGAATTTTGTACCCAGCCACTTTACATTCTGTCTGGTCTCTTGGGCAATATATTTTATAAGCCTCTAATGCAGAACTTAATTATCTGAATCTGAAAATCCAAGATCCTAAGCATCCTTTTCCTCCTCTTCTTCAGAGACCCTCAAAAATACAGAGAAGCACATAATTTTCTTAATTACAGTTTGTTTTCTTTCAGCCATTAGCTGAACTTCAGTAATGTGCTTAGCAGCAAGTAATTTTATAGTTTACGTGACCAGTATTAATTGTTGCTGCCTGCTCAGTGCTGCACCTGGTGGGATGTGACTGCCCTCTCCTGCCAGGGGCTCTGGAGCATCCAGGATCGGAGCTACCTGCTGGGAGGACTCTGTGTACAAGGAAATCTTGGAATATAAAACATAAAACTGACTGAGCTGGGCTAGGCTATAAAGCCATCCAGTTCAGTATTTCATCTCGGGCAGTGGCTGTTAGCAAATACCTAAGGAATAAGCGTACAGCTGCAGTTTGGCACCTCTGCTCTCACCCTCACGGCTTAGCAGGGTCTGAACTGGAGGTTGTATCCGCATCTTATGCAGATTAGCCCCAGAAGTGCGTTTCTTGCCTGTATTAGTTTAATTGCTTTTGAACCTTTTTATGATTTTAGCATCTGTAACACCCTATAATAATCAGTTCCACAGTTAATCATTAATGCATGAAAAAAACGCTGCCCTTTGCCTGTTCTTAAATTACATAAATTAATTCAGTGCACTACCCCAAACTCTTCTGTGGTAAGAAATAGCAAATAATTGCTCCCTATTAACTTTTTCACTGTTGTTCATAACTTTCCCCATGACATCCCATCTCAGCCATCTCTCTCCCAAAGAGGTTACTGTGGAGGTAATGGAGGCTGCTCCCTATGCCTGATAGTCTTTACCTTTCTTCCATACGCCTTTCCTAGCACTACTATGTATCTCACATTAAATAACTACCTACTTGGTTTCTAGTCTGAGTCATGTCGGTTGAATTGTATAAAGTCAACTCTATGTAATACATGTAAGAAAAGCTGTTCTAAAATCATGCTTTGATGTTACTTCAGATATAACTTTAGACTAGAGATCAAACTGAAGCACTAAATAGGGTCCCAGTGTGAACACATACATTTCCATGGAGCAGTACTTAGGTTTCTTTTACAGAAGGTAGTTCCACATTTCCTATTTCAAATAAATCTGAGACATGCAAGGTGCAAGCAAAATGAGAGCAGGACCCTTGAATTCTGTATTTGTTCCTTTATATGAGAAAATACAGTCCTTTCCCATGTTCACTGCTTGTTATTACAGGTTAGGCAACAGGCCTTGCCGGTGCAAGAACAGGACACCCCAGATCTGGGTAACCAGGAGCAAGTTACAGGATTGTCCATTGAGCAAGAAGAGGGAGTGACTCCTAAATTGCTTTTACAGAAATTGTTGACGAAGGCTTCTGAGGATTTGTACTAATTGTATTGGAAACGCTTACTTACCCTTAAAGGTAGTTCAGAATCTGATCTTATGAACGAATCATCCCTTGACATTCAGGTTTTAATTTAAAGTGGGTTATATCTCTTGTGCAGCCCACCGAGAAGGTGCTCTCAGGCAGTTACTCTGGTGCATTTGTAGCCGGTGGAGCAGCACTGCAAGGAATGCTGCTCACAGGCACGAGGGGTGTGCTTGCAGACCAAACTTAGAAAATCGGTGGGTTTTGTTAGTGTGTGTGGTTAAGGCTCAGTCCCACACACACTTGAAGGCACCCAGGGCACAATGGCACGAGACATGTTGTGAGATGTTGAGGGATGGAACCAAAGGTGGGGGAAATCGTAAGCCAAGGCCAGCTCTGGAGAGCAGTGGATATGCGGCATTGCTGCTGAAAGAACAGGGGTCCACACTGGCTACAGGGAAGATCATAAGGTCTGGAGGTTGGCTGAGAGACCTGCTTATATGATTGTGTGTGCGCGTCTGTGTGGGAGGCAGCGTGAGATAGGACCACCTGAGGCTACCTACTGGGTGGACTAGGGGTCTAAGTCCAGCTGGTGGAGGGATCCACACCGCATATATATGTATCTACTTCCCACGAATGGACCTTCATCAAGATCAGCCAGAGAGGGAGACGGGATGAGGCCATTGGTACCGTCTGTGGTAACATAAGTGTTATTGTCTGTGTCGACCTGTATATGTGTGTTGTACGTGCGTGTGTTGGTGGTGTGTCTGTTGGGAATACATGCTCAACCTCACTGCTGTTGGATCTCAGTGCGTGGACTTGCAGCAGCCTCACCTCCACTGGGCTACTGGACTGGGAAGCTTGTAAGACTTTTAAAGGTGAATTAGGAAAAATAGCTTGTAAACAGAAAATTGTTAATTGGTCCAATGGGTATTCCTTTATTCTGTGTGTGTATTTTGCTTTTAGCTGCTGGAATTTGCTTGGTTAAATCAAAGCATCTAGCTAATGCAGGTTCGTCAAGAGAGTGCTGATGGCTCAGGCTTCAGGTTTCTGGCACGTTTATTCAAGATTTAAAAAAATTCAGTCATTTACTGAAGATGCATTAGAAGTTAGGCAAGTCTACTGAATTCATACAGCTTTGATGGAATTGTCCATTAGGTACCAGCTGGCCCAGATACCAAAACTATTTTAAAAATGCAAGCATGGAGTTTTTCTTTAGCTTTGTTTCTTATAGTGTACAGCCATATGTTTAAATGTACAAACCAATACCTCCCCTAACCTCTCTCTGCATGTTCCCAGCTAACCTGCTTTAGGGGAATGATCAGGCTTGCTGTGATTATGTCAGAGATATGATAAGTAAATTACAGGCTGCATGTTACCTTTTATTTTTACCAAAGAAGAAACTTACACCGAGTGGTAATTACCACACTATCTCTACATTTTTGCTACCTAAAAGGTGGTTAAATAATATATTGTATTTTCTTGTGAGTAATAACATACTATACAATATTGGTCCTTCACTTTAAGATCCGTCTCACGGGAATCACCAGCCAAAGTCGTAATTCATGGTGAAGGTCTGGCTGGGGAGGACATCAGCCACCAGTGCTAATAGTTCTCTGCTGAGAAAATTACTCCGAAAATGTAAATGTGAAAGAAGATGCATTTCAGATAATCTTAGAAAATGAAGGAGTAACAAACAAGCCAGCTGGGACTCAGTGGCATTTTCTGATTTGTGTAGGTCCTGTTCCCCTCTTGTTACCAGCATGTGTGCAAACAGTGGCTATGCGTTTTGTACTGATTAGCCTGACGGTTTGAAAGATTAGCTTGGTTTGACGTGTAACAGTGAATGCAATTAGGAAAATAGGACCATATGTTATAAGGACCTTAGCTGGATAATGAGAATGGAGAGAGATGAAAAGTGTGTTCCAAAGTCTCAGTGAAGTGATACGTTTAGCAAACAGAGGCTGTCAAACCTCAACTGACTAGACAGAAGGGCTGTTGCATGTAGTTATTACTGCAGAGGATTTACAGAACATGATGAGTAAATGGCAGATAATTTAACAAAGCAAAGACAAATAAGTTAACAAAGACAAAGTCATCAAGAGTCTACTTGAACTGAAAACAACGTTGTCACTGGCACTAATTCTCTTTAGCTACAACATTTAAATTTACAAATAACACATTTAAAGAAAGAGACAACCCACAAGGTGATGGTAATTTATAAGTTGTTTTGAAAATGAGGACCAAACCGATCTGAGCTTTGCACAACAGTTTTTCCATGGTGGGTTAAGGTTTTCTTATTCAAGATACGTGATTCCTGTTTATCAGACCCACTGAGAAGGCTTCTTCCCTTTTCCTTTTCTTGACAATTTTTTTTGAGAAGTGCAAAAGCTGCGAAGGAATCCAAGAACAACCTGGTCAAGTGCAGTTAGAAAAACTTGTCCTCAGAATCAGTCTGATCTCAAACATTTTTGCCCTCATCTTTATGAAATCACTGTCTGTACCACCTTGTCATTTAGTACTAAGCCTCTTCTTTCCCCAAAATCATGATAGCCTTATGTACGTGCCTGTGTGAGTTGCACATTTTGTAAACCTCGGGTCATAATTTCTGCTCTTCTCAGCCACTGTTGGTTGAACTCCAGCCAACATGTTGTTCTGATTTACAACACCCCTAACCAGGCACTCTTCACCATCCTGTATTGTGCAGCTGATTGCTCCTGTTTAAACTTGAAATTTGTTCCTATTGAATAGCACCTTTATTTTTCTTTCCAGATCAACTCCACAATTCATCAAGACCATTTTGATTCTTTTTTTTTTAATATTTATTTTCACATTCCAATGTGTTTGCAGTTCCCTTCTGCTTCACGTTAAGTGTAAATTTTGTAAGTTTGTGCTCTGACCTTCACTAGTCACTGATGAAACATGGATTTGCAGGAAGCTGAGGATGCAGCAGCTCTCTCAGCAGCTGTTTGCCAGGTCCTCACCTTCTGACACTCAGGCTGCTCCTGCCTTCCTTCTCAGTGTGGGTTTGCTGGCAGTTTTTCACTGGCCACCTTAGCAAGCTCATCTAAGCCATGTTAGCATAAGAAAATTTAATGGAAGCAGCACAAGTGTCTTGCCTTGCGATAGAAAAAAATAGTTGACAATTCTCAGTGAAGAATCTTGTCACAATCCTGTTACAATCCTTGAAGAACTTGCGTTGGCTGTTAGCCATTTCCCTACTATCTTCTGGGTATTTGCAATCAGTTAATTTAACTGTTTGTTCCAATATTTTTCTAGTAAGAAAGGTTGAATTGCCCGGTTTGTAAATCTCTGGCTCTTCTTTTCTTGTTGTGGGGTTTTTTTTCCCCCCAAGGTTTTGAGGTTTTTATGTTTTAAAGATCTTTGGCTTTTTCCAGTCTTCCTTTCCAATGCATTATAGCTGACAGACTCCAAGTCAGACGGAGCCACCCAGCATAAAAGATTATGTTGTGAAACATTTTCTGAAAGTGCACAATGTATTTACAAATGTTTCTCAAAATCTACAGGTTTCATTTTTCAAAATATCAACAACAAAAAATTCTCTGGGAGCAGAGAAATGCAAACACTGAGAGAACACATGAAACCCACGGAAAATACTGGTGTGTTACACTGTTAACCTGGTGATCCTACCAAAGGTTATAAAATATTTTAAAGAGACCTTTTCCCTACTCTGAGCGATTGTACTTTTTCTCCTGTGATGCTCTCATTCCTCTTATGCACAGAGAAGACAGAATTTTTTCAAATCTTTGCCTAATTAAAAAAAAACCTCTAATAAAATAATGACGACTACTTAGGGCCATCAGCTCTCCCAGCTAGTCATTAATCCCAAGGAAATGAGCCAGGCTTGATTGTTATTATGAAAATATATTGCTAATGTAATTTACAGCTTCCCTGAAACAGATTTCTTGAATATATTCTAGTCCTCCTGGTCCACCTAAGAAACTGCATGAATTTAGCCATATACAAATTAAAATATGATTGCAATAAAGGAATTTAGGGTGTTACTCAGAAAAGTAAGATAGTTAGAATTTAAAACAGCAATGGAAATGACAGAATTATTTTAACATCTTTATATCAAGGTTGGGTATCTTTCTGGAAGACAGGTGTTCGGTACACGTTACGCAAGGTCGGATACATCGATCCACAGTCCCTTCTGGTCTCAAAGAAAGAAAAAAGAAAGGAAGCAGTCATTAGGGAGTAGTGGTGTGTGCAAAAAGAGGCTGCAACACGATCAGTGTGAAGAGTGCACTTATTTTGGCAACATGTGGAAGGAGAAGCGGGAAACCAAAGAAAACAAGTGTGAGGTGGTTTAGAGATGACTAACATGGAAATATTATCCCAGGGATTGAAAAGGCACATTTTTACAAACACCTGCATGTACGAGGCATTTTGCTCCACTTTGGAGGACAAGCTGTGCAATCAGGTGTGATCAGGGTGTTATCTCAGGTGATGACCTTTCTGAGATGAGCATGTGTTGGGGTGACCTGACCCCTTGCACCAGCACAGCACTTGGGTACGGTCCGCACACAAATTCCCACAAACGCGTGCGGAGATGCTGCTTGCTCCTGCTCATTTGGTCTCACAGGTTAACCTGCACCTCTGGCTCCGCTCGAGGTGCAGTTGGGGCCATAACAAAGGGGTCATTCCAACCAGAACAGATCTCCAGGGGAGGGGAACAAGTCATATTTGATACCTGAAAGCACCATGCTGAAGCCTTGTCTGTGGTAGCCCCAGCTTCTGGCCATATTTTCTTCATGTGTCTGAAAGTCTGTGAGCAGTTTCTCTCTTTTTTTTCTTTTTTTTTCATTTTTTTTCGTTATGTGGACCTTAATTGCTAAATCATGTTAATGTAGATAGCTAAAAATATCCAGTTATATAATGATATTGAGGATAGCTAATTACATAATTATTTTGAAACATTTATCCATTATTATTAAGAGATGCAGAAAGAAGTCCATTACAGTCAATGAGACTTTTACGTGAATGGCTGTTGAACTTGGAGAGTTTAGTCTAAGACTAAATAAGAAATAATGAAAAAATTCATAGGTGCCAACAAATTCAGAAATTTTGTCAATGCTTTAGAGATAGTGCAGGTTTCTAAATATTTCCCCATTTGCAAAGGATAATATGAATAGTCTTCTGGAAAGACAAGAACACTGAAACTGTTTCTTTGTAACAATACAAACACAGATTCAACATTGAAGTATTTGAGACCTGATAAGTTCTTTAGTTTGAAACTCTGTAAAGAGAAAGGCAGACAATACCGGCTCCAGTCTGTTTAAATAGCTTAAGTGCAGAACTCAGTGAGTAACGAACTGTAATACGCTGTATAAATGGCAAAAAAAAAGATACAGAAAACCATGGTGTGGAAATATCTTATTTCAGTCTTCTGAGTGATTAGAAGATGCCTCTGTGTTCTTAGAGCTTTATTTCGTCAAGCTGGGAATAGGTCTAAAGAGATCAGGATTTAACAGATGGGTTGTGAAGTTGGTAATGTATGTACTCTACCACTGGTGGACTCTTATGCCCTTTCTTTCATGATTGTCACCTCCTAAATATGTGTGACAGCAGTAACCCTGAATTTGGCCTGTGTTTTGCAGCTGGAATTGCTGCGCTAAGAACAAGCCTCACAGCTTGGTGGAAACCCTGACCTTGCTGTCATCCATGGTCATGTGCTCAGTGACTTCACCAACTCTCACTCTTAGAGAGAAAAAAAAAAAAAGGCAAAAGACCGAAACCCGCCCAAAACTCTCGTTAGTCTCTGCACAGTAATTTCCAATGCATGGTTTATGTACTAAAGACATAGTTATAGTGGCCTCGTGTCCTTCTTGTACTGGCACCCCAATACTGGGAGGCTCTGCCCACCTCAGCCCCAGCCCTCGGGTACAATGTTGAGGTTTCAGTGGGACCCACAGGTGCCTGTGTTGGGCCAGCAACACGGCACGACTGTCCTGCAGGCCTCCCCAGGCCCCTGTGCTGTCCAGGTTAACCAGGGTAAAGGTATGTCCTCCATCTTGTCAGCTTCTGAAGTTGCACTTTTATATCAGCAATATGTTTATACCGGCGTAATTGCCTCGATAAACAACAGTGCCGTGTCGACAAGGTCCAAGGATTCCCACAAAAATTGGTTTTGCTGTATCCTTGATGCATATCATATGCTGTAGTTCTTATATTATTTTTCTTCTCTCCAAAATGATAGCTTTCGTGTTGTTATGACACATTTTTGATGATGTTAGCTGATTAGTTTGAACTTCTGTTGCTGACATTCCCATGGATGTGCAGTGGAGCTGATGGGTCCCCCGTGCTCTCCCTCCGGCAAACAGCAACGATATTTGACTACCAAGTCACCAAATGATGAATGTAAAATGTCAGCCAGGAAAAGTTTAATATTACAACAGGAAGACTGAATATAAGATCACATCGCAGTTACCTTAGGTTGAATGGAACAGGCTGGCTGGTGATTAGGAATCGGGAAATAAGGAAAATACCTGTTTCTGTGCTAAAACCCAACTGCCTCTGAGTCGTCATCTACGAGCCATGCACAAATTATCCTTGCTATGCTGCCTCAAATCAGTATTTCTTGTATATTTTACAGAAGTAACTTCAAAAAGTGTTGCTGTAACTATGTTCTCAACGCCCATGTGCAGGCAGAGGAAGGCAGCTCGCAGGGTGCCGGGCAGGACGAGTCGCCACGCTCCCGTGGCGTGACCCCCCCTGCGGCAAGATTCCCACTTCACTCCTGATTTTTGTGAGCCCTACTGCAAACTTCTGACCCAAAACATACCGAAATTAAAGGAAACTCTTCTATAGGCTTCGCTTAACTTTCTCCCTGATCCCAGCATAAAAGTGAAAAAGTTTGCCACTGAGGAAAGATGTGTTTCAGTTGGTGCATTAAAGCATGCTTCATTACTTTGGGGCTATTTATTTTGTTGCTTTGAAGACAAAGTTAGAAATTGGAAAGTCACATCGTCTGCAGGGACCCACTGAAAAGAAAACACCTCAGAGAAATTTTGATTTGATGGACAGAGTAATTGCTGGATCTTCAAGCTACTGACGTACCCAGTACCTAGATCGCATGCGAGACGGGGGATCTGCACACAGCGCAGTCCCATCTGCAATTAGTTAGTGATGGGGTATTGTTTTCTGCCTCTGATACATACAGAGTGGTTTCTGCCTCGTTGATGACTGTAAACATTGTTCTAAGTACTATTTTATGATCCCCGTAGGAATAGCAATGTAAACAGCGTAATTATGTTCACCTTTGAGGCATATCTAGAAATTTTGTTCTTCCAGAAGAGTGATAACAGAAATGAGTACTGCTGACGAGGTAAACAGAGAAACACCGCAACCTGCTTGTTAGAGACAGCTAATGCTTGAGAGAATGTGCTGGTTTTGACTGGGACAGAGTTAATTTTTTCCCACAGTAGCTTGTATGGAGCTATGTTTTGGATTTGTGCTGAAAACAGCGTTGGTAGTACAGGGATGTTTTCGTTAGTGCTGAGCAGTGCATACACGGAGTCAAGGCTTTTCCTGCAGCACAAGAGGTTGGGAGGGGACACAGCCGGGACAGCTGACACAAACGGACCAAAGGGATGTTCCATACCATATGACGTCATGCTCAGCATATAAAGCTGGGGGCGAAAGTTAGCCGGGGGCCGCCGCTCAGGGACTGGCTGGGCGTGGGTCAGCTGGAGGTGAGCAATTGTTTTCATTTGCATCACTTGTCTTTCTGGGGTTTTATTTTTCTCTCTCTCTGTTATTTTCCTTTTCATTACATTATTATTATCGTCGTTGTTACTATTATTATTATATCTTATTTTATTTCTATTATTAGAAATATTCTTATCTCAACTCACGAGTTTGCTCACTTTTACTCTTCTGACGGTCTCCCCCATCCCACCGGCGGGAGGTGAGTGAGGGGCTGTGTGGTGCTTAGTTCCCAGCTGGGGTTAAACCATGACAAGGAACTACGCATTCAACAGCATAAAAAATAATGTTACGTATTTATCTTGTGCACATGTTGAGATTTATTCGTAAATGTATTACTACACTGGAAAAATATTAAAAGCAATGCATTTTGAGATCTTCTGAAGAAAACATGAAGACTTACTCTTAGTAAACCATATTTCTGTATATAGTTATTATGGGCACGATATGTCGCATGCATATTTGTGTCTATTTTTACCCACACATTTACAACACTGGCAGGGTTCCTCCAGGGTAGATCTGTATTTGGAAGACACATACTAGCTTCAAACTTCAGCTTTTCTTTGTCTAAACAGAGCGTAGCGAAGCGTTCTGCTTTCGCCGCTCGGGTTGTTAGCTCTTCGCAGCGAGGAAACCTCAGGAATATTTCCTATCGCTTGGACTCCTCGGTGTAACACAAATGGATCCTTTTCACAACTACAGGTATTTTCAAGGGGTTTCGATACTTAAGATAAATGCATAAACATGGTTATGGGTTTCAGAGCATAATTTAACCAATTGCTTTAGATTTAGCTACCATAAACTGGTAAGATTGGGGGAGGGGGGAATATATATATATATATATAACTCTGAAAAAATTCTCTACAGCTTTCTCAGTTTCTATACCGAGATTGAACTTTTTTTTGCATTCTTGCTGGAGACATCAAAAGACTCTTGGGTCCTTACATGTAACTTTTATTCCATTGCTCACAGTTTCCCTCCTCCACGGCTCAGAGCTCAGCTGAACAGCAGAGACCGTACTGCAAAAGGAAGTTCCTTCCTCCAGCTCAAGCCTCCTGTAAGTTTTTTTTGAAGCTGTCCTTTGCTTCTCTGATTTTTCAGAGAAGGGCTAACACCTGTCGTCTTTTTTACATGTGAGTCTGTTCCACTCTGCAAGCTCAAGTGCTTTGAAAAACACGTTGGTATGAATTGGTTCCATAATTTTGTACCAAGGTATCATCCTAATTTGAATAGGAATCCTAATATCTTCGTGACCCTCCATTGTTATATTAATTTGGGTTAATTGCATTTGGGTCACATGCTCCTGTTGACAGACCTGAGAACAAATGACCTGGATGCTAATCACAGGGAGGCATTCATGATACAGTAGTTTCATAATGCTGAAGACAGTTTCATAACATAAGATAAATTCTACAAATACATGCACTTGCTTATCTGCAGATGGAGAATATAAAGTGTGATATTACTGTGGAACTTCTGAATGCAATTTATGTATTTGGCTTATTCATAAACTATATTCACAGTTTTAGAATAAACCTCTTCAGCTTCCCACTGTAGAGAGAAATATTCTCAGCTTTTAAATACCGCTCTTCGGCAGATTAGTCCTGGTTGTAAGATATCGTAAGGTAATAAAGGTACATTTTCCACCTAACTGCATTTGGGGATGGAAAATATGTAACGATAACAATAGCAACAATTCTTGGCATTACTGTAGCAACTTTCATCCAAAGATCTCCAAATACTTTCCAATAAGTAATTAATTAGGCCTCACGGCACCCTGGAGAGTTAATTACAAATTATCAAGCATAATCTCAAACTGTTTCCATTGAAACTATTCTTGTACTCTTTCCAGAGGAAAACAAAATATGCTGGCTGTAACACTATGACCTTTCTCTCCCCTGCTTCATTTTGAAAACGTAATTTGATGTGAATTTGAATGTATCCAGTTTTAGGGAAAGCTGTATAATTACTGCCTGACCACAAAACTCATTACGATTTCCAGTTTCTTCAGTGAGACGATACTTTTAAATCTAGCTCTGTTTAATAAAACAACAACAACAACGACAAAAACTGCTAAGTATTCCGGTGGAATCCCAGAGAGATTTTAGATTGTGGATGTCCATCTGTTCTTCTGTCACGAGGGTGTTTGGTTTCGAGGCTGCCTGAGCCAGGCTTTAGTTCCGACACAGCACGAAGGGGAGGACGTGTCTGCGCCGCCTCCAGACTGGGTGTTCCTCCCGGGACGCAGCAAGCTCTGCTAATCCAAATAGCCTCATTCGGGATTGAGAAGGTGTTTGTCACAGCGCGTTGTGTCCCGGGGAATATCAGAAGAGAACAACGGTATTTCATCTCACGTTTTCAGAGTGGTCCAGAGTACATGAACTCAAACACATGTGAGAGTTTAGAGTGAGACACTCTAAGCTGGTCTTCTAAAGAAATTAAGTTCTAGCTCTTAGCAAAATAGAAATAAAAAATGGGAGGAGGCAGAGAAAAGGGAGGAAAGGGTTGAAATCTAAAACAATACTCCAAAATAGCATAATTGGAAGCATCCTAGATTTCCACAAACGAGAAGTAGAAGGCGAGATATAATTCCTGCCCATCAGAGACCTGAAGCTGTAATTTTGCCTTCATCTCACCTAATCATTAGAGTAATTAAAATCCTGTTTATTTATGCTAGGTTATGCCTTTTGTTGCAACATAGTTATTGCCTTGCTTTTGATATAAGATGAAACTAGTTTACTTGGGTAATTATCTGAGGACAGAGATTTCTCTCTTTTCATATACTAATTTTTGGAACAGAAAAAAAAAATAATGATGCTCTTGTTTGCAAGGATAACACTTGTGGACAATTTGCCATCTGAGAAAAGTCTGGTATTTCGTCAGTGAAAATATGGTACACATTCATGTTCACAGCTAGTATGTACAAAAATCATGCAGACATTTCAAAGGCTATTCTGCTTAATATGTGAAATTAACAGTGAAGACCAATTGTTTTTCCTCTAGCAGAGGAGACTAAAAGCAGTGATGAGAGAAAACCTGGTACCGTGGAACCTAACTAAAAGGTTTGCTTCCCTATCAGCTCTAAGTGGTGAGATACATATGTGTAAGCAGCATGTATTTAAACATGTATATGACATACCAAAGCAGTACAAAGTTTATGAGGTACCTTCCCTTTTTTGAAGATTTTAGAGGGAAGCTATTAATAAGAAAATAAAAAGTTTATGAAATTTCCTAAGAGCTACCACAGAGGGATTTACTCTCCTAGTAAATTTACAGACAAATAAAGATAACCTTTGGGAAAATAATTGAGGGCTCTGACTTGTAAATATGTCTTTAGTTGATTTTGTGCCACCGCTTTATTCCAGCAGAAAGGAGAGCTAATTTTCTGAAAACGTTTTTTATTACGCATCCAATGATATTTTCATATCTGCACATGCAATCCCAGCGACGTCAGCAGCTTCATGCAGGTGTGAATGACAGTTTGATCCCAGAAGCGATTTCAAAGTATAATAGAAATGAATGTTATTTGTCTGTACAGTTTTTTAAGTGTAACCGAACTAATGAGAAAGGTTGCAGAGTCTGAACTCAGTTTGATTAAAGCTCTAAACATTGATTGGGCCAAGAAGGTAATTGAGAGGCACACACAGAGTTTAGCGCTGGTGAAGGCATAATGCGAAGGAGAAGAAAGCCCTAGGGAAAAGCTGAACTGATACAATTACATTAGGGAAGAGTGTTGTTGGTGTGTGCTGTAAAATGCCCACACGCAAATAAGGATATAACTGCTCAGCGTTCTGTTGTTCAAACACAAGAAGATGCATGGTAAGAAACGAGAATTTGTAATTGCACTGTGAGACAGAATTGAACTGAAGAATCTTATAAACACAAGGAACCGTGGCTGTTAAACAACTCTTACGAGCACAGATTCATCCATCTCCTCAAAATGAATGCTTGATTGGCAGCCCTTCCTATCGAAATATTGAGCAAATAAAATCTATCTGCTCAGCTGTATGTACAAGTCAGCAAAAGCTGCACAGGGAGAACCAGGGTGATTTTATCCGCTCTTCTGGGAGACGGCAGTTCTATGTTTATTTTCAGTGGATCGAGCCAATTAGAGCATCTGGAACAAAGTTTTCTCTGGTTTATGTTTATCATGACTTTAAGAGTAGAAATATTTTTCTATATCAGAGACGGGCTAATGCTTGATATTTAGGGAGGCTTAGATGATGAATTCCCCTTTAATGTTAGTCTTGAAAAGAACATTAAAGTGGGTCAATACAATGTTAATCTTTTGCCAGCAAAGCTCTTAATTTCTTTATAGAATTCAAGCTACTTTTCTTCCCTTTCCTGGAAGTTATCATCGGATGAAAAGGGGCAATTATTAATAATAAAACGTAGATTCAATACAAAGCAAAATATCTACTATGGGAGCTCAAAAAGGAAGCTAAAACCTTATATGTGCACTTTCATGCAATCTAATACAAATAAAATATTACACATCCTGTCAGGATAAAATTTAAATAACAGTCAAGTAACACTTTTAGTTTATCTTAAAATTATACGTCAGCAGCATAAATTTTTGTAAAGCTATTTAGGCTCTACCCATCATTAAAAGACTGAACTGTGGCCGTACCTCACGTTCAAATTAACAAGCATGTAAGTCCGAACAGGGCCCACCTCTCTTTTAGGTGCTCTAGAAAAAAATGTCCATGTCTCGTTCAGAGCACACAGGCAGCTGGCCACAGGGAAGGCGGGGGGCTCTGGGCAGGACCCCGGGGTGGGAACCCCAGAAGGACAGAGAGAGCTGTGGGCTGGCTGGAAGAAGAGCTCCCATCCCCAGAGCATCCCAAACCAGCTTTCTTAGGGCTATGGACACGGAGTAAAGTCATATCTGGGTAAGGTAAAAAAATCTGAGCCCAAATGACCCAGAGTGATAAGCAGTAAAAGTCAGTGACTTGTTGCAGCTTGTGTCATGGTAATTTTGGATGTTTTAATAATTCAACAATGAGAACAAAGGCCCCATGGAAAACATTTTTCTGCAGCCAAATCAGTCTGGGGTTCTTCCACACTCTTTTTTCTTTTTTTGCAGGCAGGGGGAATTGAGGGGAGGCCGAGGGAGCTTTTGCAGATACACTGTGAATGTTAGGGTGTTAGGGTACAGTGTGAATGTTAAAGCTTTATTTGCTTCAGGAGTGATGCTGTTAAGGAAGGAAGTTGAACTAGTGACATTTTCCAGAACATGACTCTTCCTGGGAAAGACGGTGGTGACATTCAGCCAATGCCAAAGAGACGTTTTTCAGGACGTGGTTTAGTGGACATGGTGGTGAGGGACTTGATGATCTTAAAGGTCGTTCCCAACCTTAATGATTCTGTGATTCTGTGATTCTTTTTACTCTGTGTAAACCCCTTGACATCGGTGAAAAGGCTGATCAGTCTAGGTGGGTTTCTGTGTTCATGTCAGTGTTTTATTTTCCCCCTGGCTCCTCATTAGATGGAGAAAATTTGAATGATAGCAGCTTTAACAGAAAAAGGTGCTTCATGTAACAGCTTTCCTTGTAACTGTCCTTCATGTTTCTGTGTCATGTACCAGTTTTCCTTGGGCATGACCATGACCATGGGCATGACCATGACCATGACTAGGCAGAAGCAGAGAGTGCACCTAAGAGCAGGATTTATCTCTGCTGAACTTGAGTGACAGCAGAAGGGATTTAATTCTTCTGCTTTCTGCGGGGATGGGAATACTGGGTATTTCTGAACTTACAGTGTTTGACAGTGGTAAATGAAACCTGAATAATGGGAAATATTGCTCCTTTTTCCTGATGAGTTTTTTCTGAAATGTTTCACATGGTCAAAGATACATGGATAAAAGAAGCTGGCTTGTCTGTTAATGTAATTATATGAGAAGAAAGGTAATCAGCTGTTTTCATGCAATCTGATAACAAACTACAAGCTGTGTGAAATCTGCTCGCATAGTAATAAGAAAGATGCACAATAAGCCCTGAGTGTGATTAATTATCTGAGTACATTCGTATCTGATTTAGCAGCAAGGAGTGACACGATCAGAATATTTGGTCTATCTGGAGACCTGAACAGAAGTACGAATAAAAGAAACTAAGTGCATTTGGCAAATGCTGCACTTAATGTATTTGGTTTTGAATATAAAACCTCAGAGGTAATTAGTAAACACGGTCCTGATAGCAGTATGTGCATGACTCCCATTATTGTTAATGGTGAACATGTGCTTAAACACCCTGAGCGCTCTACCAAAACTTTACTGAAATAGTTTCAAAAGATGTCCAAAACGCTGCAGAGCCTGAAGTAAAACAGACTGCTAACGTGTGCAATAAAATCCGTGGCAAGAGAGCTCACTGATTAGGTGACGTTTTTCAGAATCTTATCTTCAGAGCATACTTACTAAACTTGCAAATTCAGTCGGCAAACACTACACTATGTAGAGCATATCCTGCTCTATGATATAATTCAATAAATCTAAAGTACCTTCATACAAGTCAGACTTCTACAGCTATGAGAGAATAGACTTCACTCATTTCTCAGAACACTAGCATACTGATGCATTCTCGTCTCCCTAATCTGCATGCAATCACAGTCTAAAATTCATCACCCTGTGATTTCTGCTTAGCGCTATCAGCAAATCTTTTTAAAATCTAATGTATACTCTCAAAGAAGGTCAAAATTAAGAAATGGCAGAGCTCAGAGTGAAAATTTTGAAATCTGGGGGGAAGAAGGTCAATAACAACCACCAACTGTAGAATGAGACGTGTTACATACCTATCTATATTAATTTGCTTGTCTTTCCAAGGGTGGGGTTATTTTACAGCTTCTGGTGTCATATCTTTTTGAAACACAAATTATGATTGCCAGTGCTTCCACAGTGGCAATTATCCTCTGATTTATCCTGCTGACTGAGGAGACCCCAAGCTTCTCCCCCGTCCTGGTAGGGGCTCACTCCTCCAGCCCACATCTTTGTGGTCGAAGCTCAGTCAACAAGCAGCTCCCAGAAACACGGCGTGGTAACCATGGTGAACCGGCACCCGAGGGAAGTTACAACTATTATTCTGTATCTTTGAAAGCAAAATGCCACAGAAACTATTTATTAGGTTTTACTGAAAATAGCAAGCGGCAGAAAGAAGTTCGGGTAAGAGGAATTATAACGGGAGTGGCTTTCATAATGGAACGTTCGATACTTGGAAGCATGGGTAAAAACAACCTCTCTGCTGTTCCTATTTATTTGGCCAGAACCCTACTATTTCAGAGACATTCCTTGTGATCAATGCCTGCCTAAAGACCTGCAGGGTAAATCCAGGTGACTGGTGCTCAAAGTCTTGTTAAATGGTTGGTAATTTTTTTTTTCAAAGTGGCTCTTCCTCAGCTTGCAAGCCAGGCTTTGCAGAAGCTGCAGTAGGAAGAGGAGTGATATATGCAGGGAATGACTGGGGCTCTCGCGCTGTTGACCAGAAGAATGAACGGAAAACACAAAGAGAGGAAATTGGTTGTGCATGGGTGGCACAAAGAGGTAATTAAATGAAGAACGGTTTAGCAAAAGAATACAGGTATAATATATATCTTCACGGAATAAACAGGCAGCAGATTTGTGTAAAGTTCACATCCCTGTGGACATCTACTTGTTACTTCTGTGTAAAAATATGCTCTAGAGTAAAATAACAAATACTGGAAGCGCGGTTTGTGAATGCTCTCGGCTGTGGCCTCTATGTTTTTGAAAATAGATACTGTCATGGAATAACCTGCAAGTTCACCTCATGTGAGACTCCCTAAAACCTGCCTAAAGTAGATAACATGACCAAATAAAAATATTTCCAGGTTATAAAGCTGAAGTTTGTTCTAAATGCTGAAACACTGTTAGTTAAGGAAACAGCAGCCTCTTTGTGTGCAAGAGGGGAAAAATAGTTTGAAGCAAAGACAAAGCTCTGCAAGGTGCTTAACTGTTGTTCATTATCATCACAGGTGACGTGCATATAGAAATGTAAATACTGCCAAAAAACATTCATCTGAAGTATTCACACCCTCAATACACACAGACTAGGCTCACAAAGCAAAATACTTACTGAAAGTGCAAGGAGACATTTTAACTCAGATGAGTTTCAGCATATTAATATTCAAAGCAAAGGTGTTCATTTTAGTTGGAGGGCTGAGTATTTTAATAACGATGGTTTATCCAATATTTATGCAACACTTCTGTGCATGTATCTTATTATGAATGGTTTATTAAACTGGTTAAAGTGGTCAACAGGCACTGCAAATGCATTTACTTTAACTTTAATGTTGCATGTTACATTAGAAATGGCTGGATAAACATATCTAAGAAGTTTAGCAGTGTGAAGCGCAACACTAAAATTCAAGTAAATGTGTTTTTAATAGTGGTTGATGTGTTATGACTATGCTATGCCATAAATGTTAGGCATACTATTTCTGAGGTATTTACACATTGCTGGAGTCCATCTATAGTACTCCTGTGTTTATTAAATTATATAAACAAACATTAAAATAAGTGTAACCGTCAAGTGTAAAGTTGCCTTTCAGATCTGCACACCGGTTTGGATATTCCAGTGTTGTTAAGCGTTCAGGACTCTCACTGAAAGCCGTTAAGATCAAAAGTACAGTTTGAACAAACAGTTGAAGTTCCCGGCATGTTTGAATCAGAAATCAGAAATGGCAGATTTGCTTGTTTCCGTACATTCTCGGTGAAATCAGGTAAGATAGAACTTAATATGGTAAGGCCAGTGATGAGGATTGCAAAACAGCTTATGCTGTTTCATTAGACCTAGACTTCTTTATAAGTGGTATGGGAACCATATCTACAGTGAGAAATATGATACGTTTAAGTTAAGGTTGCCTAACAGTTCCCATAATCAACCTCTAATTTTCGGTTGCTTATAACTCTCTCCACACTTAGGTTTGCTTTTGGCTACATAATTTAAGCCACTTTAATTTGGATTTCGTCGCCAGCTATAGCTACGAGAGAGCTCTCGTTATTTGACAGCAGGGTCCTCTTGTGCTTTTTGCTGATTTTGAAATAAGAACTTCCCCAAGGGAGAAATCTTTGCGATCCTTGGACCCCCCAGCTTGGCAGAGCGTTGTTGCCGAGCTTTGCATTTGGCGTGCACGGTCCGTACTCCCACCACTCCTACCGAGGGGTGGCACAGCCTGCTCCTGTTGGGTCTCCAGATGCTGGAGCAGTCATATGTTTTTGCGTTCGGGGGTTTGTGTCACAACAAGGCTTAAATGGACAACAAAAAGGCTGTCTCACGTTTGCTTTTAGCCGTGCTGGTGCCAGAGGCAGGTAAGGGATGAGAAAATTTCTCTGACTCAGATGATGAAGGGTAAGGACTGAGGTGAGTGAAAAGGAAGGACATGAAGGAGGGGGACCAAATGAGGTGGTAGGAAATGGGTGGGATATGAGGTGAAAGTAAAAATAAGAAAGTTGACATGAATACTAGGAGCCGTAAAGAAGCGGGGACAGGAATGCTGACGATGGCAAAAGGGGGGACTTGAATCAATGCAAGGGCGCTAGTCGGTGGGCCAGGAGGTAGGAAAAGCAGCAGCAAGCCGAAGGAGGTAGGGGAGAGGGAATTGGAAGCGAGAGGCGCGTTAGATCCACGTAAGAACCAAGCCAGCCGTTCGGCACCGCCGGCTCAGCCCGCGTGTGTCGAACGGATCGTTCACTGCCTGGTGCACCCCGAGTAAGAGCCCTCCTGGTGAAATGTGGTCCTGTACCTATATGTTGTGTACGGCTAGGCAGTGTGCTGTAAAGCAAGCGCACAAAGCGGGCATCGCAGTTCATAACTGCTTTAGTGTTTGTTTGGCCGTCAATCTAGACGTGCTCTCGAGACACAGAAACAAACACTTCTGAAGAAGGTCGGTCACAAGATATGCCTCTTAGATTTGTCCCAGTGGCTCTATGCCTTTGCTTTTATGTGTCTGCGGTGAAGGAGATGAATCTGAGTCATTCAGTTCTGGAATGGATGTGTCAGGAAAAGGTCTCTCTGCGTGCTGTGCAGAGAAGCCTGCAGCGAGCCTTGAAGGGATGCCGCTGACGGGAAGCAGGCTGTGATGAAGGAGAGGACCCACCAGGTATCACCCGGGGGGCAACAAAACCTGTTTCCCTTCTGGTTGTCAACGAGGGGAGGAGTGGTGTTGGCGAAGGGGTGGTGTTTGGAAGCTCTCCTGCTCTCATTCCCATCTTGACAGGCACTGGGAAATGCTGAAATAGCCAAAATCGCCGGTCTACACCCAAGGCAGTGTGCAGCGCGTCAGATGGCAGAGATGGGGAGGCTTTATGCCTGGAATCACGAGTGTCCACAGTTCTCTGTTGCATGAATGAGAAAACAGATCTCCTTGTCTGGACAGAGTGCAATCATTTTCATGATTTTACATACAGTAAAAGCATTGCTTACACTCTGACTTTCCTTAAATGAAACTTTTATCTCAACAGCTTGTAATATTTCCAACCTGGGAGGAGACGCATTGAAAAATGAATATTACAGCATTTCAACAGTTGCCACCGCTCTGTTTAGCTCTAAATTATACAATTCTTGAATTAGCTACTGTCTGTTTTCAGTAGTTTTCCATTACAACGGGTCAGGCACCAGAGGAAATAGTTTTCCATACCAGAAAGGAGTATTAAATGACATAGCTGATAAAGTATGAACAGTGGTACAGGAGATTTATTGAGTAATGTGTTAGGTTGACAAATGATAACATTTATTTGCAATTTGAGGATGTGACCCAAATGACACTCATTAGCTCAGCTTGTGTAGAACCGATTAGTTTTGTAAATTTATTATTTGTCTGGTGCTATTGGAAGAAGAGTCTGTTTTAATTGATTGGAAATCTCTTTTATTTCAGTGAATATTACATATTCTGTTTTTAATTGTATTCTGTTGTTTCCTCCTGAATGTCAGGGATATTATAGTCTATTACTTGAGGAAGGGAGTGCTTGGCATCTTGCTAAAGGGCTGTAGTGAACACATTAATCCATACACAGAGGGGTGGTAATAAAGCAAGATTTCTATTACCCACTGGGCTTCTTAGGAGTACCCTGGGAGTGAAGTGAGCAAGCAGCTGGCTCACAGACAAGTCGCGCTCCTTCTGTTGGTGGAGCCTGAATGACACGTGTTCAGTATCATGGATTTTTTTCCTGGATTTAAGAGCATGATTCCAATTACACGAGCTTTTTGCTTGTGCTTGTCACCAGTACCAGATGAGGGCACTGAGGAAAAGTCTCTGGTTCTCTTCTGGGCCCCCAACAGTAAAGTGTAGGGGTTTGGAGAACCTGAGAAGAAATTGTTGTGTTTGGGGATTTGCTGCAATAGTCCAGTGGATGGTAAACAATTACAATTTTCCATAGATCTTTCTATTCCAGAAAATGTAGTAGAAAATGATACCTTTGTATTAGGAGCATTCCAAAAGCCTAAAGCAAGTAAAAGGGTTTCTGGGAGTTGGGGTCTGTGCAATAGTCTGAATTAGGCAAGAACCTTGAAAGACCAGAGAAACACTGTCCTGTTGAAATCAGGAAAATGTTTGTTTCCACAAAGAAATTGATGTAAAACTCTTCAGAGGGGAAGTCTTGCACGTTATTGAAGTGTTTCACTGCAACCTTTTCTAAACCCATTTAGGTGTTTTCTGAAGGCTGGAAATGAGTTTTGTTTTGATACTTTGCTATCCCTTACTGAAGTGTACACATTAGAAGATCAAAACTGAAATGTGACCTGAGAAAAATAAAAATTTTTACTGGACCCATGAGAACTCTCTCAGCCTCACAGCCCTCTTGTAACAGGGGTGAGACCTTGGGCTCTCACCCACACATGGCGGCTGCAAACACCCAAGACAGAAAAAATTCTGTGAGACCAGATAGCTATTGCCTAGTTGTCACAAAGGTTGAGGTGGTTGTGGGTAGTTGTTTCATTTAATTTCAGCTAATTCCTGCTTCCCGCAAATAAGCTGTAACACACTGGAGAGAAGACACAAAAAAATAAAGCTGTCCTTTTTTTTCAATAGGTGCTTTGTTTATTATATCGTTAGGAAAGGTGGCAATATTTCCTAAATCTAAAAAAAAAAAAACAACCCATGGAATTTTTTTTTCTTGGTGCCCAGCTTCTCTAGGACACCACAGACTAACTTTAGAGTGAGGAAAGCCTGCAAACACACATGACACAAGAAATAAGTAATCTGATTCAATGGCTCCCGAGATAAGGTTCTGCTGAAAGGTGGCAATGCAACGCTGGGTGGCTGTTGTTCTAAGCAAGCACAAAGGAGCAAGCACTTCCTTCCTCAAAAGAAGCATTTCCCCCATGAGAAGAATTTGCCCTTCCTAGGAAATATTAAGATTTAAATAATTTTCCTGGGGAAAGCTGACATCTGGTGTTTGGAGGCATAGGACACACACTCATGTCCTTGCACTGCCACTCTCTATTTCCCAAGAGCAAGCCTTCACCATGGGGTTATTGACCACTGTGAGAAAGGGGGCTTTTAGTCTCTTTTGTTTGAGCCCTACAAGCGTACTCATCAGAAAAGGGACCTTTCCTCGCACATCCTTGTTGTCTGTCCCGGGCATCAGTTTGCTGGTTACTTCAGGGGAGGCATTTTTCATCCTGAACAGAACTTGCAGCTAAAAAATATTTCCTGACAAAAGGCTTTGCCCAGACAGTGTTTTCTACCAAAAAAAGGTTTAGCTATGACAAATTATTCTCATTTTGTCAAAAAAAATTCCCAAATGTGGCTGGTACTGACAGAGCCTCCTTGTTTCTTTGTGCAGTCAGTGCTCAAGGCTGGGTGACGGCAACCCGCTCTGTCTCAAGGCAGGACAGCACGTCTCCTGCTGTATTACCGAGGGAGCCTGTGCACGCACAAGGCACGTAAATTCTTCTAGTGTGTAACAAATGCACAAGCAGCCTGCTTTTTCGCACAAGTAGCTATATAAAACTGCATTGTAACTTTCTTTGGTTACCTTTGCTTCCTTCAAAACGAGTTTCAGACCCGTCTTAGGGTGAGATACTAACATTTTCCTGTCTCTTCATATAAGAATATTATTCTCAGAGCCATTTTAGTTCTTCTTTTCCTGGGTGTGGCTTTTATTTTCTTCAAAAATCACATCTTTCTTCATGTAGTTGTGAGCTGCTAAAACCATGGAGCTCACGGATAACCAACGTGCTGCAAGGGGCAGCTGCAACGGAGCCCTGAGGGCTTTCCATACTTACTGATACAAACCCTGGCACCGGGGCTTTGGCCAAAGTTTGCTCAAGTAAAGCATGCAAAGTCAAAACACATATCGTCTCAGGAAATCTGGCCAGCACTGCCATCTCCAGGGTGGGATGCTTAAATTGCATCTCTTGCTGGTTTGACTCCTGCAGCAGAGACAGAGAAGGCTTAAAGTCCATCTCTGCCCTAACTGTTTTCTTGGGTGTGGGAGATCTGGATTAAAAGCGCAGCGCAAAATGATACTTAAGTGATGTTTTATTAATTAGTATAGAAATGTTTTTCATCCAGATTTAAATTACCTGAAACAATTTTTTTAGTCTGCTATTTTAAGCAAACACATCAGTTAGTGCAGACACATCTTTGGAGCAGAAAAATCTGGATGGCTTCGAATGAAAACATAAACCTGCTCATAACTACAGAGCTGCTACTTGCATCTCCATAATGACATTATCCCTTTTGTTGTTCACACGTTATCATTTGCAGTGCAAAATAAATATGCATGCTGAAACTGTTAATGGTAGCACTTGGATGCAATTTCAGGAAAAGATCTTAGGCATGCTTTGAAGGATGTGAGAAAGTGTAACTCTATGCTCATGCAATCAGACAGACTTAAACAAATCAAGCCAATGAGAGCATTTTTTTCCCGGTAACTATCATCTTTGGTTAGTTCCAGCCTGCCAATATTAAAAAAAAAAAAAAAATCTTGTCGTGCTTTAGCTATTGCATGGCACTTTTCTGCTGAGAAAATTTTCCCACTTTTATAAAAACACCAAAGGATGACATATAACAGCCGAGCAAAAGAGCTGCAGCTTATACATGAAATTACACCTAGGAACAAATATTTTAAAGTGCTACACAGTGCATGTCTATTGTGCTAGCCTTGCAGCGAATGATAGCAACACAGACATTAGCCCACTGTCTGTCTTGCACTTGTGTGACCTTGTCCTTGGTGCGGCTGCTGCCTGTCCTACCTACTAAGCACCAGCTCTAACGTTCTTTTATGTGTCGGACAATTCCTATCACATCTTCCTCCAAAATGAACTTCAAAATGTTCTTATTTATACAACTACAGTAAGTACCCTCCCCCCACTCCCTGATTTTTTTTTTCCTTTTTTGCAAGTAGAACAAATTATTACCTTTCCTTGGTACAAACCATGCCAGCCCCATGAGACTGTAGACAGTACTGAAAAATAAATGCAGCGTTTCCTCTGGGTTCTCTACTTACGCTTTCCACAGAACTCAGGAATGTAGGAATTAATATTGCTAAACACTGAGAGGAAAGACATTTCATTACGAGCCCACAGATAACACTAGAAGAACTGGTTATTATTATTTAATGCTGCAGCACGATCCACGGGTTCAGTGTTTCATAGTTTCTTCTCACTAATGAGTCTACAACAAAAAATACCTTTATAAGAGAACATTATGCATGTTCCAAATCAGGCGTCGGGTTGTTTTGCTGAGGATTTACTCCATTGCCTACCAAAGCTCTGTGGTCTGCATGGTTGGTTTATAATAAAGGAGCAAGAATGCGTTAAGCCTTTATCCTTCCCTCTATCTGGTCAGCTGGATGCTGGTAAGGATAACCATCAGGTCCCAGTATAACGAGACTAGCCAACATGTAGGGATTAGTAGTCACCTTTTGTTGTTTTTTTTCTTCTTTTTTTTTTTTTTTTTTAAACTAGTGCTCAAAAATGCAGTTTCTGTAACACTCAGCAGTGTCATGGAGGCACATCTTTCTGCTTAAGAAAGGTGTAAGAACTGGACCTAAGCTGGACCCACCATGTTTTGGAAATCATCTGTTAACTCAAAAGTACAAAGACTGAAATACTACCTAGAGCTTTAACACTTTAGTCACTTTTTAGAGTAGCACGGTAAAGGTAGGGAGTTAACTTTATGCAACACATGAGAAAAAGACTCAAAAAGTGTAGCATATTTAGCCTGAAAGAAAAAGCAGACTGGATGATGAACTCATTACAGTGTCTAAATATATAAAAAGGTGATAGAAGAATCTGGTCATGACCTACCTGGCTGGACTCTGTGAAAATTAAGGGAAGGTATATTGACCATGACGGACAATGAAATCTGCACAGAAATTAAATGGGGAAAGTCTTAATAATGCCTTTTGAGCTGGACTGGAGCACAAAGTCTTGACATAGAAAATGCATATAAGAGCGTTTTACAGCTAACCCAAGGTGAGGTGTGAAGCGTAGCGGTACACATGTGCACGTAGTATTCTTATTACTGTTTCTTAAAGTTTATTAATATTCTAAGCATTGCAAAAATTTTCAGGACAGCTTGGAAGAACGTTTTTGTAGAAGCTGTGTTCTCATCTGTTGATGGTTGACATAGCAGAGGAGGATGGTTTAAACTATACACTCCATAGAAAATGGGAGAAGACTAGTATGTTGAGGAGAAACTGGCCAAAGCTAGCAATTTGACTCAGGACTCTGTTTATCTGGCCCACGTCCAACCCTAGTAATCAGTCTCTGCTATATGTATAGTATACGTATGTACAGTGTAAAAGTAAGGTTTCTTAAAACTTTTTCCAAATTTACAACTGGCATAAAAATGTGAAAAAGGCTGCCTCCAGGTCTCAGTAAATGAACTGCCATTTAAAAAAAAACCAAACCAAAACAAAAATCTTTTTAGCTAATGAGAAAAAATAAACATCCATAAATATAATGCTCATATTGGTGAGGAACTGAATGACCAGGGCAGACAGCCACACAACCTCACGGCTAGGAAATTAAGACCAATAAGGAAATTCACTCAGGCAGGGCTTTTTATTTGGGATGGAAAACACAAAGAGTAAGTTATCAAGTAAGGTCATAAAAGGCAATGGCATAAATGAATTTAAGAGACAGCTAGACATTTTTATGGAGAGAAGGGATTGAAGAATTCAGAGCCAGTGACAAATCAGGGAGATGGGGTTGAGATAAAATTAACGAGGACAGGCTTGCTTGTGGCCAGAGGCATTTTACTGTCCAGCAATACCTTATGTCCTCTGTCATCACATCCTAATCTGACGCTGACATCTGAAGGCAACATGAAATCTTTTACACCTCTTAGTATATTAAAGAGGAAAAAATGCTTTCAGAATTTTCACCCAAAGGAAAAAACATAGTGTTGCTCATTCACTTTTCAACACATGCACATAGTTGCAGCAGATGCTGAAAGAACTCTGTCTCAGGCAGTACACAGTGTCCTGTTTATAAACTCAGTCTATGATCCCTTGGTTGCTTTAAAATTCTCCACAGAGGGGTTTCAATCATATGTCCTTCCATTTTAAGCAAGATTTTATTTATTTTTCTATAGTACTTCTTTAGATCATGGAGAGCAACCGGAGATTGCCACGACAGTGTCGCGCTCCTCCAGTGCTGGGTTAACTCATCCTGCTGTTGCGTCACCACTGCTTGTTGATGCACTGCCACATGCTGAAGAGGCTGTGGCAGACTTTGACAAGGTCCCGGGACCACCGGCAGCCAGGCACTGCATCCAGAGGTGTCTGATGACTGTTTTAGTCCCCAGACTACAAGGGCTTGGTGCAAAAATCTGACCTTGAATAAAGGGAAGGGAAGCTCATGCTGCTAATTTTATCCGGAATTGGAAGACAGAGCTCTGTGCCAGTCAGGAAACCATATGTATCCCACACTGTTTAGGAGTTAATGCTCATGAAAGGAAGATTGAAGGAAATGGGCCTTGATGTTTTGGAGAACACAGATTTACATTAGTTCAGGCTTGAATGTATAAAGGGCAAGTAGAAGGCATGGACAAGGACATCCAGGATAACAGGACATCTTCACACACTGACATGAACAGCAATGTTATTGCCAGCAGGACACGGGGTGGAAGGACTTCTCCAGGCAGTATGCCAACCTCAGGTAACTCAAAAACATTTCCAGGAGCCTGTTGGCCACCCCTGGGACACTAGATCTGCCTGGCAGCCTAAACCTTTCCCGGGATCCAGGAGAGCTTTCCAAGACTAGGGAGATCAAGCACCAAATAATGCATATGCCATCCTCAAAAATTTATGCAGGTCGCCTGTAACTGTCTTGTCTCAGCTTTTTCTTTGTAGAAAGGGCAGGAAAATGAGCCCAATGCTTCTGGGGCGACCATGCTGAGAGGAGCACATAGCGGTAAGGGGCATGTGCCTCCCAATAAGAGAGGCACTGAGCCCAGACTCTAGGGCAACGTCGGGGTGGTGAGCTTTGCAATGTGCATATTCTGAAGAAAATACTCAGCTACAAAACATTTCCATCATGCTGACAAAATGCAGTGATGCTCCTTTATTGGCAGAATCTTTTTCCTTTCTGCTAATATCTTAATCTTATTCATATAAATTTAATTCACACAAAAGCATATGTGTTTTTTTCTTCCTAATTGTTGTCGTGACTCTCTATAAATAATATAGCCCTTAGGTCCCTTTGTAGAGATGCTTAAGAGATTTTTCTGGTATGGCATTTAAAACAAAGCATGTCCTGGTTTGTATAGGGTTTACTGTAACCGATTGCTTAATCTAAACTGCGCTAATGAAGGCTAAACACAAATAATGCTATTCTGAAAAAAATGTCTGATGTGATTAGGCTTCTGTTGAACACAACAGCAAGACTAGAATGTATTTTCCTTCCTCTTTAGCTGCTTCCACGGTAATCTGAATATCAAGATCTTAAATCCATCAGGAGCCCAGCAGGCAGCCCACCTTTATGAAGAACTTTACTCTTAAAAATAGAATGAAAATGGTTATTACGAGCCATCAGGGGATGGGCAGCCCTGCAGGCTCAGTGTGTTTAGCTAATATGGAACAGGAGGAGGTGGAAGTTCTTAAATTTGTTTTTGTTTTAAACAGCCCTTCTGCTTCCCAAGGAGCTGTATTGGTGGACTCGGAAAGAAAGCTGAGGTCAACTCTTTGTCTTGATAAGTTAGTAGAGAAATATTTAACTGGGGACTTATGAAAACTACTTAGCTGTAATAATAACATCAAATTGCTGTTAAATGTGTTTCAGGAACTGTCATTACCAACATAGCTATACAACTTAATTCTATTTGTTTAAATAAAGATCTCCTGAGGTCACATTATTCTAGTATAAATTTGGAAAGCTTGGCTGCTGAAAACAGAAAACTGGAGACAGAAAGCAGGGTTTGGATGATATCCAAGCTTTATCATATCCATTCTTTAGCGTGGGCATGTGGGGACAAAGATCTTGCTTTATGAGCTCTATAAACAGTAACACCGTACCATTCCTTTTTGCCGTTCTGTGATGCAGACGCAAAATTAAATCACCAACTCCATCTCATCATGGGGGTCCTGGCAGGACATATTTATGGTGTATCAGGGGAAACTGCCCATTTCTCTCGTCTTTCCTGGTGATCAGAGAATCACTCTGCAGTGAGGACAGGAAACGTAAAAAAGCTTTTGCCTAAAGGCAGAGTGGGGAGCTATTAGTGCAAATTATGCTTAAGACTGAACCCACTGAGAGGAATAAATAGAGAATAGAGTATTTTCAGTTGGAAGGGACCTACAACGATCATCTAGTCCGACTGAAAGAGAAAATGAAAAATAAAATTAGCAAGAGTAGATTTCAGTTATTTGCATCCTCAGTCTTTCTCTAAAGTATCTATCTGAGATCGGGTGTCCAAACTGTGCAATGAGGAGACATCCTAAACTATTAGGATCCTTGACTGTACAGTTAAGGAGACATCCACTTAAAAGAAATAAGTAGAAGACATAAAAAGAGGAAAGTCCCTCACATGCTGTCTCCACTGCAGCACAGGTTTCTCACTTGGGACTCTGGAGATGTGCCATCATCCACGTGCATCTCACTTGGAAGTATTGAATGAAGAGAGGTATCTAGGTGCTTTCGTTTGAAGAACTGATGAAGGCTCACTTAAGAACAACACCCCTAGCTAAATGTGGAACAGAACTTTTAGAAGAGAGGTAGTTTTGCACTTTTTATTAGTAGACTGAGTTTAGACTAGCAGCCTTGGAATGGGGCTGAAAGACCTCCTCAGCCAGAGGTGGAATCAGATTTATGTCTCTTTTTCAGCAGTTTTTGGTGAAGATGCAGTCACCATCGCTCTCTTTAAATGTATTCTGCATTTCAGAATTAAAATAAGGTCCATCAGTGCAGGACATGCATCCCAAAAAAGCAAGGCCAACTGCAAAGGAGTCATCGTAAAAAGGATGCAGGAGAGACACTTTATAAAAAAACGCAATTAAGACTAGTATTGATGGATTAATTTTAAAATGACCATACAAAAGTGTAGTTGATAACAGGGGAAAAAAAAACAGGTCAAAAGTGTCTTAGGCACCCACTTCCAACCAACACTAGTGGAGTGCCCTCAGTGCACTCAGAAGCCCTGCAAGAAACACTTTAGACCAATATATGCAAAAAGCATATTCATAGAACCACTGAGAGGAGGAGATAAAAATGGTAAATACTGCAGCTATTATCTGGAATAATTTACTTGAAGTGGAGAGATGAAAACCCGAAGGATCTTGAATGAACTGTCAGGATCCAAATGAAATGCTTAGCTAGGAAAATATTTCTTTTTAGTCTGGAAATTATATTAGCCAGCTACGCCTCTCCTTCTGTGGCTGAAACTGAAAAAGGACATTCTTAGGACCTATTAAAAACATTTTAATTTGTGGATTATTGCTTTGAATAAAATGCTTTAGCTAACCAATACTACATTTCTTTTAGTTTCCAAAATCCTTCACTCTGCACTCTGAATGAGAGCGTATTGCAGATGACTGATGGTCCCTGAGCCTCCGTTCAGAGCAGGATTGACCCATATGTACAGTTCTCTGAGCAGGGAAGGAGCCATTGACCAAAAATATGCCAGACCAGATGTGGCCAAGATCTGCTTTCAGTCAAACTGGTCCTGAACTCAAAGATATTATTGTGGTTTTGTCTGAAAACAGAATATGGTCTAAAATCTTCATTACATGTGAGTTCCACCAGGATATTGCATAGTTAAGGTCCCTGAACACATTTAAAATAATCCTCTTTTGCTTTATGTAATGAATAGAATAGATGGAATTGCTTTCCCAGACTTTCTGAGGAAATTGAAGCGATGTGTTAAAGATTTAACAGCTTTTATTTCTCTTTTCAGATCTTAACCCAATATCAAATATTAAAGCGCTAATATATTTAAGGAAACCAGAAGTTGCTGTTATAATTAATTTCCTTTCTGAGAAAAAGTATTGCCGACTTCTTTCGGAAAGAATGTGAGTAATCTTTTAAAAGAAAACCAGAGCAAATCTGTGTGCATGTATGAAAGCCTTTTTCTTCTTTTCCTTATATCTCAGCTATAAAGGTACATTGTCTGTGTTGTACATCAAGGCAAGAGACACACAATCTGAAATGCGCACATCATGTCATATCAGTAACGTAAAAGTGAAAAACGCATTTAAAATAGAAAAAAATTCAAACCGTGCAAGCCACATGGCCTCTAACTCTGGTGGGAAACAGGCACAAGAGTAAAAACTGTGCAACCCTGAGCCTGCTGAAATTTCTACCAAATCTCCACCTTCCTTAATAGGAGTGCAATTTCAGCACAGTTACCTATGGGTTATAAAATGAGATTAAACAGAGCATTGGGTTGGGAAATTTAGAGAAAGGGAAAGAAGGCTGGCACCAAAACATCCAAACAACTATTTCTCTTTTCTTTCAAATGCACTGTTAAAGTTACAGGCTTGTATTAGTCACCTGGAAGAGCATGCAATGGCTTCATGAAGCAGTACTAGTGGTGGTCCATGTGGATGTCTTCATTACCCTCACAGACTTGTCAAATGGTTTCTGTTTTCTTTCTAGCTGTAGACAAAGCAAAATTAATCTTGTCAAGTATCTAAAATAGCTTTTTTTTGTTTCTAACTTCAATGTTGTAAACAGCCATTTGTTTATCTTTTAAGGTTCTTTATGGATTACTCAATAAAAGAGTAATCATGAATTCTAAAACATTTCTGGTAGCCGCCGATGATAGAACGAACCACACAACTACATTGGTTACCTCAGAAACCCTCATGTAAAACCTGTGAACAAGGAAGGAAGAGGAAAAGAAAAACTTCAGAGGTAGGCAATAGAAACATTTTTAAACAATTATTTTTCCATACTGTTCTTCTTATCACCAGAAGGGTTGCCACTTGAAAACAGGGTTCACCTCCATACAGATAGCCCTGGAAAAATGGGCACCGCATTTGACACACGGCTTACCATCCCACTGGAGAAAGAGGTGAAGCAGGGTGAGCTCTGCATGTCCGTTCAGGCTCCTTGGGGTAATGTGTCCCTCTCTGAAATATGGGCTGGAGAAATCCCTTGTGTGGTGTTAACAGCACAAATTCAGTGTGTGAGGTCTTGGGTGAAGACCATAGCTTGGGGTGGGCTAATGGCCCCACTTCTGCACTCACGCAGCCTTGCTCTCCTCGGCGCACAGACACCCGCAGGGTGGAGAGGGAGCTCATCGGCTTCACTCCTTCGGTTCAGTGGATCCACGCTTGTCGTCAACCACAAGAAGGTATTGCTTGGGGAGGGGAGGTGTTCTGGTGGATTGGAGTGTTGTTTGGCTTTCATTTTTTGCAGTATAACATTTTGGAGTAAAAAATGAATCCCAAAGAACAGGACTATCCTTTAAGTGTGCAATATATGAAGGGTTTTTAAATTATTATTATTTTCTAGTTTGCTTGTTCATTCAAAAAGTCAGTGGAGACATCTGGTGCTTTTGCAACTAGATGAGCATGCCAAAAATACAGTAATAATAAAAAACCCTGAACAAAAACTTCCTCAGGGCCACAGCTGGAAGCAAATTGATGTCTGACATAAAAGTGACTAACCGTGTCACCTGTTTTCATTTACTTTTTGGTATGCTGCAAAATAAGTATGGGACAAGGTAAACCCATCTAGTAAAAAACAATGTGTTTGGAATATATTGGTTAACTTATTTTTTTCTTCTCTCTTGTTCAACTTCATCAAAGATTCATTTAAAATACTAATGTTCCTCAGTCTATTATTTGAAGTTAAAAGAAGCATATGGTGCTTTGCGACAAAAGATAATTAGATTTCTTGTCTGCCTTCAGTATTATAGTTCGTTAATGCACTTTAATGGAGTTTACAAATTGAATAGGCAGAATAAATGATAGAATAGATTAAGAGGTTTAAAATGATGAGTTCTGATTTTCTAGGTTTGTTTTTTGGAATATCATAATTGTCCTATGGTCCGACTACTGTGGCATCCTTTGTTCCTTTAGGCATCGTTTGATGTTTCAGAAGAAAGTCCAATAATCCTGTTGGCGATGGAAAGACCCACTCATAACAGTATTTTTCTCCGAAGCACTGCAGTTAACTGTTATGGCCTGAAGCATGAGGGCTCATAGCCCCTTCATTATGTCCTTATTTGATGTTCAGTCAACATTCACTCCATCCATACCAGTGGCTAATCATTCATTTGAATCCTTCTAAAGTCCTTCCCTATATAATCTCTGACAGGAATGAGTTCAATAAATTGCATATGCATGGTCTAAAGACCAGTCCTTTCATTAGCCTAATTTTTGCATTTTTCATGCTCAAAGTAATGCCAACCATGTAACTAAATAACGTTGAAGTCTTAAATAATCTTATCTGTTGACATGTAATTTCACACAAATATTGCCTAGACATTTTGATGTAGCCTTTTCAACTCCTAGAAGGAGGCCTTGAGAAAAAAGTGTTTGAGGCAAGACGTGAAACCATTGCCGTACATCTGCTGTGCTCACCTTTTCATTTGGAATCCAAAAAATGCCTATGGGGAAATAGAGTAAAATGCTCCATAAATTTACTATACCTAAATCATCATAGTTTTTTTAGACATTACATATTTTTGAAAAAAAAAAGAAAAAGTAAAAGTAAATGGACATCTTGTTTTTTGGCTTTCAGCAAAACATCTGATTTGGCACAATATGGAAAATTATTAGTTCAGGTAGAGAAAATGATGATGAGCTCATCAGTTTGACACATGTAAGAATATAACGTATAGTGTTCAGCTGCATGCTGCCTATGAGCTGCTCTGTAGGGCTGCAACTGCATCCTCTTTCCCGTGAAGATAATGAAATATTTAGGTTACTGACTAAGACTCTGAAGTGAGCCGCTGCATACATTGCCTGTTGTCCATCTTCAGATAAGGTGAATCCACACTGGATTAGGTGCAGAGACGGGGTGAGGGATCAGCAGGTGAGGTAAGCTTGTTTACAAAATCAGACTTGTTTCTGCTAAAACGTTGAATGGGGGAGATATGATTGCTCTTGATAATTTTGTTTGCTGACGTGACTAGTGGTTTAGCCTTTTCAAATAATGCAAACTCAAGAATACATGGGTCGCAGTGGCAAGGTTTGCATTCAAGAGGAACAGCTTTCATTTCCTACTAAAATGACGGTGAAAGATAACATTCCTCTGTGTCACATGTACTGTTAAGGTGTGGGAGTCAAATAAGCTTCAGTCCTCTCTGAAGGAAGGGAAAATACAGTCCTGTCTATACAATGTCTTCCCTTAATGCAGCATGACCCCAGCCTAAACTGATTTAATCATTCAAATAGTATTGTATCATTTCCCTTATTTCTTGTCTAATTTAATTTTGTCCTAAGGGTTTTGTGTGTAATCATTATTTTTGCATCGTCATACTTTCCAAAGACAGTTTGGTTTATTTCTTAAAGTAAATTTATAAGATAAAACATTGGACCTCTGGCCTTCTTGGCTAACAGGACACAGGCAAAGTAATTTTTTGTACTTATGTGGTAATTTAGAATATTAAAAAGACATTGGCTATAAAGTTTTATATGTCGTCTTATTTTTATGCAGACCTGCAGCTGATACATTTACATTGCAGCATACTCTGCGTTATTTGATATTATTATTCTCTTATATCATAATATGAAAGATACGTAGGACTCTTTTTTTACTCACTAAGGTTTACATAAATGCTTGCTACGGGGTCTTTGATTTTTTAGTCATTAATGAATCCAAGGTCTAGTTATGAGGCAATATAAGTCAAGTGCCTCTCATAAATGATAAAACTGCAGGATTTCATCCCTTCCCTGGAGGATACAGCATAATTTCAAGGCTGGCTGTGACCCATCTTGTCCATCTGGTTTTCTTCATTTAGGATGGAAAATAACAAGATTGGTCTAAAAAACTTCAGAGATGGGTAAAGTGAGAAGCAAACTGAGAAGCAACTGATAATAACACTGCAGTTAAGCTTTAAACTAGTACAAACATCCACAGAAGTTGCTGCTATCAGTGAATCCTGAACTGTGCATATCAGATGAGCTCTCTAGAAGAGATGCAGGGATTCATCTATTCAATATTATTATTCTCTATACAGTAGTACTACTAATAAGTAGGATTTTAATTTCCTGATGTTTACACAAATATTGCATTGAGTACTTTGACTGCTAGTCACTACTGATTCCTCAAGTTTTAAGTCCTTCCCAGGCTGACCCTCCAGAAGAAAGGGAGTCATGAGCACAAGGGAAGTGACTGTCTCATCTCCTGCAGAGCAAAGCCCTCAAATTCCCCCTCAGAAAACAAAGAAGAAACCAGAAGTTGGCAAGCAAAAAAGCCCAGGTCTTAAAATGGCTGTTATTGAAACCTGGCAACAAGGATCTTTTAAAACTTGTTTTTAAAAAAAGAGAAAAGAAATGTCACCATCTCTTGCCAGCTCAGCAGCATGGAGGCCAGGTTTGTGTAAGCTGAGGAATGGGCATGTTTGCCTTCAACTCTTGAAACAAGTGACAGATATTGTGCCAGAAATAATTTACTGACACAATTATTGTTACTTCGAGTCAATGTTTGACCTAGACCTAGGGCTAAGTGTGTTTACTCTCCTAACATAATCTCAAGCCATTTTTCCCCAAAGGTGAGGAAGTTTACAGTGAGAAAAAGAATTAATGTGCACAGGCACACAGAAAGTTTACAAGTTGGTGGCAATCCAAAGCTAAAAATATTTGAAACACTGTGCAAGCACATGCACATACCTACTTGAGAGTCAGAGCCTGTTTGTGCAGCCAAAAACTTGTGTCCTAGCAGTCTAGTCTAGAAAAATCCTCCTTCTGCTTCAGCTCCTTTCCATCTGAGAGGCTGCGTATAAATGTACCACAACTGTGAAAACAGATCAGGGTCTTGGACAATCATTAACATTAAGAAAATAGATACCAAGGATTTTTTTTTTTAATTTCTTTTGAAATTGTGGAAGGAAGATGTGTAGATCTATAGGAAAGCACAGGTGGATTTCAGGATTTGACCAAATTGCAAACACACCTTTCCTCTGAAAAAGCCTTTTGTGTAAGGTCTTTATCTCCTCTTCAAATAATTTCTGTATTTGCAGGAGAAGCTACTAAATATCCCAGTTTCTCTCTGTTTTTGCTAGTTTAACATCTTCTTTCTTACGGTCTGCTGCTTTTGTTTGCTAACTGCCCCTTCCTTTCCTATGTACTTATTAAACGTTTGACTGTCTTTCATCCACCCATCTAGAAAAAGTGTATTAGAAAAGTATATGGAATCCTTTAAATTTGAGTGACAATTATGAATCACAGAATCACAGAATCACTAGGTTGGAAAGGACCTTCAAGATCATCAAGTCCAACCATTAGTCCAGCGCCACCATGTCCCCTAGACCATGTCTCGAAGCGCCACGTCCACACGTTTTTTGAACACTTCCAGAGACGGTGACTCCACCACCTCCCTGGGCAGCCTGTGCCAATGCCTGACCACCCTCTCGGTGAAGAAATTTTTCCTAATATCCAATCTAAACCTCCCCTGGCGCAACTTGAGGCCATTTCCTCTCCTTCTATCACTTATTACTTGGGAGAAGAGACCAACACCCACCTCCCCACAACCCCCTTTCAGGTAGTTGTAGAGAGCGATAAGGTCTCCCCTCAGCCTCCTCTTCTCCAGACTGAACAACCCCAGTTCCCTCAGGTGCTCCTCATAAGACTTGTGCTCCAGACCCCTCACCAGCTTCGTTGCCCTTCTCTGGACACACTCCAGCACCTCAACATCCTTCTTGTAGTGAGGGGCCCATGATGAATGATACATACTCTCCAGGGGAAGGGACAGTATAGTACTTGACACATTTTCTACTTAACTGAGTAATGCTAAACCTTCTTGCCACCCGTCTTGTGTGGTTTAAGTTTGTATTAATAATTTCATATATAATTTGCAGCTCAGTTTCTGTTAGTTTACTTCTTATTAAATTATCTGAAGATTTTAATCCCAAAGCCCTGGTTCTCCTTTGTACTAATATCACTACTCTCTCCTCCACTTTTTCCACTCTCCTTTGGTGGCTCTTTTCCTGCTCTTGAATATGAAAAAGGATAGACTTAAGTATCCTCTTAGAAGACACTCTTTATGCTGAAAATAGATATTCCTTAGACACCTTTCCCATGTCAAAGGTGAACTATAGTATATTTTACTGCGATTGTTTTTGGCCTCTGTAAAGAAGCTTCTTCCTATAATAGAAATAGTAGCTTCAGTTCAGTTAGATCAAAATTTACTCCAACAATTTTCCCATGTCTGCTTGTTTCTTTCCAACACTGCTCTTGAGAGAATTACAGGATTCTGCTGAAACTGGAGTGGATGCAGATTATATGTACTTCTCTGGATACTTTGAAGTGTGCTGGAATAGTCAGACCTTTAGTCAGAAACACATTTACATTATGACTCAGCCTTCTGACAATTGCTCCATTAGTAGATATTTAAAAAGAAAGAATAAAGTTTCCCATCTGACCCACTCATTTATATCCCTCTGAACAAGTGAGGTTAAAATGTGCAGTGCCTTTGCACCCAGAAAATATATAATTATTTTGTGCACAGTCATATTGTTAAATTCTCAGCCATGCACGAATTCATTTACAACCCAGACATGTCCACCCTCACCAAAACTGTTGCAGTGAAATCCAAACAAAAACAAATTTAAAATCTGAGAGTTTTCTTTCAAGGCAGTCAGGAAAACCTGAGTCCATAATATCTAAAAGAGTAACTAAACGTTAGTGAGGAGCACTATGATTGACAGATTTTCTGTCAAGATGCCATAAAAGATGCAATGAAACTTTCTGCTGTAGCTGTTTATCTCGTGTAGGTATGAAGCAACTTTCTTGGGAGAAAGCACTGTGCAAATCCCAAAACAGGAGTAAACTCCAGAAGGAGCTAAGAACAATAATTAATTAAATCACCGCTTTGCAATGGAGATATGAACTATTTCAAGCTGATTGTCTCAAATACAAATGGAGGTTAACATGAAAAATATGTGACTTAATGCAATGATTTAGACTAGATATTAGGAAAAAATTCTTTACTGAAAGAGTGGTCAAACATTGGAACAGGCTGCCCCGAGAGGTGGCAGGTGGCGGAGTCACCATCATTGGATGTGTTCAAAAAACATGCAGACATGGCACTGCAGGACATGGTTTAGTGGGCGTGGTGGTGGTGGGTTTATGGTTGGACTTGATGATCTTAAAGGTATTTTCCAACCTTAATGATTCTGTGATTCTGTGATTTGAAATCTCTCTAGAACAGAGGAACAACTCCACACAATAGTTGAGGTCATTGATGATGACTGGAGGAAAATAAAAGAAATATGAAGGTGTTTAGAAGTCAATAAACTCCCTTGTAAGACCTTCCAGCAAGACGTATATGGCACCAAGGATTCATAATCACTTAAAAAACACTTCTTGTCCTATCTGAATTGGTCAGCCATAGTGATGAGGTGGTTCATTGTGGGATTTTTTTTCCAAAAACACCCCTTACCGGGCACTATGACTTTGCTCTGTGTGCAGGACTGGACTTTGCTGTGTTGTAGACAGATCAAGATCCTAGGTAATATTTAATGACTATGTGAAGCAAATCTGTGAAACTATTTGAAAATGTGACTGTCAAAGACAGCCAGCTGATTTTGCAGTGGGAATATCTCAATAGCAAAACCCAGCTTGACTCAGAAGAGCATTTATGATTCATTGATATAAGCATTTAAGAGAAGCTTGGTCATAAATCCTAGCTGTAGTCAATGATACTGAGTGTAGATTTAAAACTTGACTCCTTGGTTGTCAGGGTGAATAATCTGAGAGCCTGAGTTCATGGCAGCAACCTCAACTGAACCATGTTGATGTGATCGAGAACTGAACACAGATTTAAGACATGCATATATTTGGTGATTTCCACAAGGTAAGGATGGAAAGTATTTCAGGTGTTCAAACTGCAGATTTGTGAATACAAGTGCTGTGGGACAGGGAAACTTTCAGAAAACACAGCAAAATTGGAGATGCAACCTTACACTCGTGAGCGCCGTCATTTTCAGAGGTAAAGCAAAAAGATGCAGAGAAGACATTTTTGAGACCCGGATGGAACAGGGATTGGTTTGGGTTTTTTTGTTAAAATGTCTGATGTTAAACAGGAAACAAAAGAGAAGATTTGGATTACAATGAGGCATATTGTGTCTGCGCCAAAGTAGGATCAAAGGAAGCAGTATGTTATCTTGGAAAGCTTTATGTCTGGCAGTTGAAAAATGTGGATATTCTTCAACTCATTTCTTGGAAAAAAAAAATGCAGAATGTAAGCTTTGTCTCATATGTGACCTAGGAATGTAGGTCTTTTACTTCTTATTCTAGATTAAATCCTCTTATATGGCTGCCTTTTGAAGGATTTAATTTCTCCAAGGCTTCATGTTTATGCAGCATTCTTCATTTCTTAAAATCAACCCAAGTCTTAGTTTAGCAATGTTACCCTTTGATGGGAATATTTCATGGCCTGTGTAAAGTGGACTTTGCTCATTCCTTTGTCAACACATATGAATCCTGGACAAAATAAATGTCCTGTTTTATTGGCAGAGACAACTAAAAAAATCTTAGTCTTATTGCGGGGATTGTAAATGAAGGGCTCTTCCAGCTCCAGCAATGTTTTTATTCCAAAGACTGGAATGTTTTGGAGCAAAATGTGGAGATCATGACAATTGGCTGCTGCTGCCTATATTATGTCTGTTTTGCAGGTAAATAATAGCTCCAAAGTTTTGCTTTGCAAATAAGAAGATAAGGGTTGTTTTCTGCATTGGTGGATGGTTAAGAGAATAGAGCCAGAAATGTGTTCATAATTTCCGTGAAAAATAAGCTGAAGTTTTCTGAGGGCTTAAAAGGTAATAATAAGAAAACAGGACAAAAGAAAAAGTGTTTTCAGTTTTTAAGGTCTTAGTTTTCAGAGTGCTACATTTTTCACAAGGTGCTTGATTTTACTCCAGTGAGGGATTTTTATTTTTTTACTATGGACTTCAGTGGAACTAAGATCACATTGCAAAAGTTGACAATGTGGTGGAACACAGAAAAGCAGGAGTTGACATGGATTTCTGCCTCCATTACTAAATATTTTTTAAGTGAATTTTTTTTTTTTTTTTTTGCTTGGGTTTACTCTAAGTATTTCTGCAAATTTGTTACTTCCCTGTTCTGCTTTTGTTAACAAGTGATTCCACTTGCACATCAGCCTGAAATGCATGAAATAAATGTGACCATCCCATTTTCTAAATTAACATTTTGAAAACATTCCATACTTCTTCTCGATAAAGTTTGAATCAGTTATTAATTTTATTTTGTAAGACAGAAGTAATTTGTTACTTATTGTAAATTTATTTTCTGATGTTCAGATTCAGATAGTTCCACCTCAAACTGGCATTGAAATAAAAATTCAGTCATTACAATTTCCATATTCTGAATATAATAATCCATTAAACAAATGAAGAACAAGCAAAATTTGAAAGATACAGTGAATTCTTTCTCTGGAAATAAAACTCGACCAAAAAGGTCCATTTTTTTTTCCTTGGAAAATAAATTTATTTGTAGTTCCATAGAAGTAGCTGCATGATTAATAGAAATACATTTTTATATAGTTATTTTGATATTGTCAATGTGCATTGACAGTGCTTTTATAATATTTATGAGTCAGTGACTGTACAGACCAGCACTTCCTGTTGATTAATTGTATTAAACAATGATGTGAGCAGAGATGAGAAAGCTGATGCCAAGAAAAACAAAAGATAGCAATGAGAAATGCAAAAATAATAAATACCTAAGGATGCATTCATGCACCTAAAATCATGTAGATGCCAATATGTTTAATGTCACTGGTGCTGATTGCAACAAGGAAACATCCAAGAGGATGGCATGCCTTCATGTATAACAATTTGGGCAGGCGAGAAAATCGAGATATTATGTTGGTTTACAGGCACTGAAATAAAAATCTCTCCCTGTAAAAATAATACAAAAATCATAAAGAAAGTACAAAATTTGTCTAGATTTAAATTTTCAAAGGATATGTCCTTCAAATCTAAAATAAAATATACATTAATAGATGCCTTTCAGTAAAATTTTTTTCATCTTGCAGCTGACTCCAATTAGGTCCCAAACCCTTTCAAAGTCAAGTTCATTGCAGAGCAGGCCTGAAATTTTTAGTGTGGCTAGTGTGGCTAGCTGCTAGTGCAGCTAGCTGCTGCAAATCAGGAAATCAAATATTTTGCTGCTGTGCATTGTCAATATGCTTAAAGGTTTTTGGACATCTTAGGCTAAATTCTGTCTTCAGATAAATGTGTACTAAATCCAATTTTTACTTTGAAGATATCTTTTAGTGTTACTAAAGATATAATGTCATCTGCTACTTTATTTGTTTATTTCACTTACATAAGCACTTACACTTACCCACATATATTCACAGCTGACTTAGCTGTGATGGTTCAGGGAATCTGTTTATGCAGAATTTATGAATTCTGGGTACAGGTCTAAAATTTTTCCTTAATTGGATGCTTTGACATATACTGAGTCCTGTGCAGTCTGTCACTGGCACCACTTTCTCTAGAAATAATAGAAAGTAGTAAAGCTTGATGAGCATTCAGGCACGTGGATCACCATTAGACCTGAAACACCGCCACTGTTTTGGGGCAAAATCACAGTTGGAACACTTAACTCCCCTGCTGAGGGTGATCTGGGAGTCATTTTAAATGTCTTAAAATTATAAAAGGGGAGATTCTTGTGCTAGGCATTTAAAAAAAGCTTTCGATGAGAGAAAAAAAAAGAGAAAAGGTAAAGTACTGTGGTTTTTTTAAGCTTTGCATACAGCAGTTTCATAGGTGCTCTAACAAACAGCTTCATTTAATGGAAGGAACCATCTTGAACTGGTTGGGTAGAGAGCCTGTCATTACATAAGACTACGGGGTACAGCTGACAGAGTTGCCACATTGACTACAAGAGAGAAACACTTAACTGGGAACTTGAATTGATTTTTTTTTCCTTTAACAGAATCAGTAGTAATTTGCTATTAAATTAGATATTCAGTGAAGCTTGATCAAAGAGAAATTTAATGGCTTTTACATGTCTATAACTGGCTTCTGCTTGGTTTTAAAAGTGTCACATCTGATTTGGATAGTCACTCTGGTTGTAATGTCTGCATTGTGGTGAATGGAGTTAAATCCTGTTGGTG
>NW_010539785.1:0-359 GCF_000687285.1 Phaethon lepturus
TTTATCAGGTTTGTTTATTTGTAGCTAACAGGTAGCGCTCAGCATGCGTCCCCGGCACGGGGACAGGGGCCGTTCATCACACCGGCTCCCCCGCCATCCACCATCCATCAATTACTCCTGCTTCCTTTAATTAGTAATGAGGACTAATATCTCTGCCTGGGATGGTGGCTGGAGCGGAACTTCCCTCCGGTGGCATCCGAGCAGCACGAGGGAGGGAATGAAAAATAAATACCTGCGCCAGGCTGCTGCTGCTGCTCCTGGATGAGCAGGGGTGCTCGCCAGCCCCCATGCACCCCTTCCAAGGCGGATTCCGGTCCCCGGCAGCTCCCCACGTGTCCCCTGTAAAACAGTGGCTCCTC
>NW_010539785.1:386-990 GCF_000687285.1 Phaethon lepturus
GCAGGGGAGATGATGCCAGCCAAGTCCCGATCCACGGGTGCCCTTTCCTGCACGGCAGGGCTGTCCCAAACTGTGGGGGATCCCCTGCCAAGCCCCAGCTGCTGAGCTCCGCATGGGTATCGGCGAGGGGAAGCCTAAATTAAATGCCCGTTAGAGCCTCCGGCCTCGCCTGGCGGTCCTGGGGAGCTCTGTATCAGAACATGCCATCCAGAGGCCGCCTAATAGTGAAGGCAGCACATGATATAAATGGAGCCCCTTTGATTTATTGACTGGGAGAAGTTTTTACACGATAGCCCATTAAGACGGACGGCTCTGTTTACAGCCAGGCCATCTAGCTATAGGGACCCTGAACTGGATGGTGTGTTTTGCTATTGCTCTTCAGGCAGACATCTCATTAAGGGGAACAGCATATGGAGCTCTCTGGATCTATACTTCACGAGTCCTGAGGGAAGCTTTTACCATTTTTAATAAGCGGGCAAGGTTAGCAAACGTGCAACACGGTGACCTCCCCTCCCTGTGCGATGGATCTCCCTGAAACGCAGAGAGCTGGACTCACTGGGTGTGTGCGGGACTCCATAAATCACCCCCCCCCGCCAGCCAGGGA
>NW_010539785.1:1028-7865 GCF_000687285.1 Phaethon lepturus
CAGCTGAAAGGGGGCGGCGGTGCGTGGCTCAGCCGAACGCGCCGGGGGCATGCAGCCTGGCGGGGAGCAGTGCGGAGCGTGCCCCTGCCCATGGTGCCGGCGGGGTGATGGGCAGCACGTGGGTGGCTCAGCCAGCAAAGGTGCTTTAAGGAGAGAGCTTTAACACAACGGCCGCAGTGCAGGAAACGAAACCCCTAGCTGGCTGTCGAGGGGGGATTATTCCCCGTATTCAGTAACACGGTTGTTTAGGAGAACAAGTAATCTCTGGCACAGACCTCCGGCTCTTCTCCCATCTGATAAAGCCGTGCAGCCTACAGGCAAGCTGGCCCCTGCGGGGGCTGCTGTGGATTGATGGCATGGGCTGGGGCTGCCACGGCTGGAGGAGGAATGGGAAGGCAGGCACATGGGGCAAACCGCCGAGGGATGGGGTGGACACGCTGCAAAATAGCTCACCCCGGACACCTTTCCAAAGTGAAAGCCCTTCTTGTGAAAAGTTTGGGTGCTCCTGCTCAGGCATCACTACAACCCCAGGTACAGCAGCACAGACTTTCAGCCTCAAGGCAGCAGGTAACACATGCATATGGGCAGAGCTCCCACCATGTCCTGCTGGCCCTGGTACACACTGTGTGCACACCCACACCCCAACAATAGCAACCCGGTCTTGCCTGTCATCCAGCCCTTAAATCCCTGTGTTTCACTCCTGCAGCACCAGCTAAGCACTATTAACCATCACCAATCACTGGCATTTAACTTACACGTCTAAAATTTACACCATGGAAAAACCCGCCAGAAAAGCAGGAGACTGAAAATGCAGTTGTTTCCTTTCAAGAAGTCTGCCTGGCTCTGGCAGGAAAAGAGGGAAGGCAGAGAAGGACAAACGGACAGACACAGTGGCATATTTGGGTCTCTTTCCAGCAATTCTCTCACAAACAGTCTGAGCATCTTTGAAATGAAATTTTGTAGGCGATTAGCTCACAATGTGAACTTAATTGCTTTTGGTATTTAAAAAACCCCATTAAATTAAATGGCCGAGATATTGAGGCTTAAGCAATGGCTGCTTCCAATGCACAGTAACTACCAGCCTCATTACTGGGACGCCAATTCCGGCGGCGGAAGGCGCAGACCCATGCGACGTGACCGGTGAGGCTCTAACACTCCCTCCCAGCTCACAGCCTGTGGGCGAAGAGGATCAGCAGCAGCAGCGAGAGGATGGCTCAGAGCAAGGCTAGCACGGTGCAGCAGCTCAACAGCACCCTTGCGGGACCAGCCAAACCAGACCCGGGCACCTGGAAGCCAAGGGAATATGGGGCGCCTTTGGTTTGATGAGTGGCTGGAGTGGGACAGTCCCATGCTGCAGGACACCTGGGTCCTGCTCCACCAGGACATCAGGGTGACCTCCACCGAGCCGCTTTGGTCCTGTTCCTCAGGGATCACAGGGCACTTGCGCTGCCCACGCTCGGAGAGAGGCGGGTGCGCAGCTCCCGCGCGTGACTATTAAGTGATGTGAGCTCAGCTGGCTTTTATCCCCAGGGACAGCCCCAAAACTGGCACCTTGCACCTCTTCATGCCAGTGCTGTGCAAAGGAGCTCAACTCCGCTACAGAGCCGGCAGGACTGCCCTGCTTTGCATTTAGTGCCATAATACAATAGAGCGGCCAACGGTAGTGCTTTCACCTTACTTTACTTGTTTGTTTAAATTATTTACACTCCTCAGATGCAAGATTGCTCTCCAAAAGGAGCATCCTTTTGGCTTCTGCAGCTTTAAAATGACTTGCATCCATCACTCAATCGCTTTCAGGTCAAACACACGCTCCCGACTTAATGACCACATTTCCGCAGCAACAAATCTGTCACTGCTGTTTGTTTAAAGCCAACAATCTGTAGGAGCACTGTGTGCAAGGATTGAATTAACTCAGCATCTGAATGACTGCGGTGCCAGATCATTCAAATTGCACCTTTCCTAAGATCTTCCCGCAATGTTAATTAACGTTCCTTGGGTGATGAGCAACATGCTGCAGTGCACAGGGCTGCCGGAGAGAGCGAAGCCCGATCCCCGTGGGTCTGTGGCCATGGGAGCCGGGTTCCCGGCTGCCCTGTCCCCAGCAGCACGTGCAGGGGGGGTGTGTCTGTCGGGGAAAAAGAGGGGCTTGGTGGCTCCCCCTTGCTCTGACATGACCTACCCTGTTTTCCCCAAAGTTTAGTGATTCGGCTGAGATACTCCATGCTGGATGTCTGACTCATGCTGAATTTTTTTCCGAGGAAATTCCAGCCTGAACCATTAATACATTGCCATCAACAAGAATGAAAAATATGTTGCTATTTCCCTTAAACTCCAGCGACCTGTTGTTGGGTTTTTTTTTGTGTGTGCCCAGATGTTTTGGAACAAAGCCTTGAAGTCTGTCGGGAAGGTGATTTTGGGGCCAGGGAACGTTTTGGATTTCCCATTGGAATCTTGCCAGCTTTGGGCAAAGCCAGCCCTGCCCGTGGCCCCGGGTGGCTGCACGTGCGCTGACACCCAGCCCTGGGCTGGCTCCCTGCTCCCAGCTGCTGAAACCTCTTGGCACCCGCTCCAGGCACCTGCGCGAGGCGCAGGGACGAGGCGCTCGATGACTTCCCCAGGAAGCACGAGGGAGGAAACAGCTTCATTGAAACACTTGCACCAACAAGAGCTGGAGTCAGGAGCAGGCGAAGCAGGAGGAAACGGTGTCGGGGTGCTAATGCGGCTGGTGGCGTGGGGAGCCGAGATGACACCAGAGAAATGGAGGAAGCGACCGGGACAAGGAAACGAGGACAAAGAGCTGGGATGGGGATGGGGAGGCCGACTGAACCTGACAAGATGTGCAGAGAAAGAAGGAGGGAGTGGGATTCAATCCAACACCAAACCACCTATGCCATCCACAGCCTCCAGCTACTCCAGCCCTTGCCCACCAGCAAGTCCTTGGCCCTATGTCCTCGTGCCAGGCCCCCGGCCACAGTCCCTGTTTGTCTGGGGCACTCACATCTCCATGGAGCAGAACTGTGGTCTGCTGAGGTGTCCTAATGAGCTAGAGCCCTTCCCCAGCTTCCCCTCAGCTCGCTACAGTTAACTGGGGCACCGCTCTAATCTCTACCTACCATTGATTTCAGTTCAGTTCCAATTTTCTTCTTTGACCTTCTCTACTCCGGACCCTGCTCGCCAACAGAACACAAATCCTAAAATATCCCCATTGTTTTCCCTGCAATATTCCAGAGTGCCCCAGTCCCAGGCTGGGGAAGGTGATGACCGATGCCTGTTTGAGCCTATATGCTCATGCATAGGGACAGACACGCCGCTGCATGGGGACAGACATGCCGCTGCCTGCAGATACCATCCCCAGGGCATGCTCACCCTGCTCCAACATGGTGAGGGAAGCGGTGATGCCATCCAAACCATAAGAGAATAGGATGATAAAGCAACTTCCAGATGGCTTCCTCCAGGACAGCTGCCTTTTTTCTAGGAGCCTGTGGGTCCAAGGGGAGTGCTCCTGACTGTGCCTGGGTCTCAGCTGCAGGGCTGGCATCCAGCACTCACCCCGCTGCAGGCATCTTCTGCCTGCCTGAAAACTGGTCCCTCTGTGTCAAGCCCCAGCCCTGGGTGGGCTGGGATGCTCCAAGGCAAGTGGACGGAGATGACCTGGCCATCAGCTAGGGGAAGATCTCTCCTTGCTGTGTCCCTGGGGCCATGGATCACACACAGACACTGGGAGCACCTGCCCCCAGAGCTCCTCTGGTGCTCTGTGCCATGATCTGGAAGAGCAGCCAGCCACTCTGAAGCGGTTAAGATCAGGTTGCAGTGTGCTGGTGCAGACAAGCAAGGGAGGAGAGGGTCCTAGACAGCGCCTGGGAGATGTCCCCTGGTGAGAGACACTGCCAGCACCGAGGGGAAGGGGAGAGGAGCTGTCAGGGGGGCATGGGACAGGAAAGGCATCGTCCCTTAACACCCGTCCCTTCCTGGCACCCCGAAATGGGTGAGGAACCTCCGCCAAGGCTCCTTTCTCAGGAAAGGCTGGATGCCAGAATTTCAGCCCTCCTGGGTCCCTTCTTTCCCTGTCAGCAATTCACTATGTAAAGAGGCTGGATATTTATAATTATGCTCAAAGTGGCCACTTTGAAAATCTATATGTCTCTAGGCTCCCTGTACATCATAATGTCAAGTCTGTGAATGGAGGCATCCATCAGAGGCCTCACATCACAGACCTCGGAGCTGTGATAAACACTCGGGAAATGCTCGCTGAACCCCGTGTCCCACTGCTGCCTTCTGGGGAAGAGGCCTGGTCTTTGGGGGGGTGGCCCCATGGGGACCCCTCCAGGAGGGATGCCACCACGTGCTCGTGAGTCACTGATCAGAGATGGGAATGGGAGCAGGGTCTGGGTTCCTCTAGCCCGTGCCTTCCCTGCTGACCCTTGCTGTCCCCCAGGAAGGGGGGCCTTCCTCCAGGTGAGGCCATCCAAGCCACCACCCCATTTCTGTGACGTGGGCACACGGTCTGCAGAAAGGCAGTTTCCACCTCCCAGTATCTGGGAAAGCCCCGACGCTGGGAGAGTGGTGAGCTACTGGGATAGGATACGCTTCTCAAACGCCAGCTCCACGCTCAGTCATCAAATCCCCGTCCCTTGGCCTCATCGACCCCAGGGTGTCCTGAGCCTGACTGAGAAAGACTAGGCCAGGGACAAGAGGGGGGTCTCAGCACCCCATTCCCAGCAGGGAAACCGATGCAGGGAGCTGAAGCCTCTTCTTTGCAACAGCAAATGTCAGAGCTGACCCCAAAGCCATGCCCCGGTCCGCTGCCCCACCGTGCTTGTGGGGAGTTTCTACCACACCTCTCCCCACAGCCCCTGCTTTGCATCACCTCCTTGAAAAGTGGGGCAGGATGCCCTGCCGGTGAGATGCTCGTGGGAAACCGGGAATGCCGCTCTCTGCCGACAGCGCAGCGAGAGGACGCGCAGGTTTCGCTAACGCTTTGCCCAGGCTGTTCTTAAAAATTTATTACTCTGTTGCAACATGAAAAATAAGACAGAGAAGTAATCATTAGTATAACTATAACTCCCCATGCAATAGTCCCACTTGTAAATTGAGATTTATGATTGCAGCTGCCGATATTTTAGAGGCCGGCGCAGGCAGCGGGGGGAGGACAGCCCCGAACGCCGCCCGGGACCCGCCCGCCCCCGCCGCAGTTACAGTTTATCACAATCTGCAGAGATTATTGCAATGAATAATACACAACAGGCTGGCAGTGAAGAACTATTCCCGATCAAATGCTTCTGTAAACAACTGAATAAATAATATTGCTCAGCCCCTCTTTAGAGCCCTCGGAGGCCCAGGGAAATCTCTCATTACTCAGCAGGAGAGGCAGCGGGGGGCTCGGAGATGCCACAAGGGAGGGACGCAGTGACACTGGGCAGGCACTGGACATCCCAGGCCACTTGCCAAGCACACAGCTCACCCTGCCATTTTTTGGCAGAAAAGGAGACTGAGACACTGAAAAGACCTGCTCATGGTCCCACAGCTCCACGTGCAGACAGGAACAACCTGCTTGGACAGACAGACAGATGCAAGCCCAGACTGACAGGTATTGCTGTCCTCTCTTCTGCTTGGCAAGGCTTTTACTCATTTCTGATATTGAATTGGCAGCAGGTAAAGAGCAAGTTCAGGGCAGCCTGGCCCACAGGCAGCCAGTCCCCGTCTGCGGCAGGGATGGGGCGCTTGGGGCCGAGCCCACCGGGAGTGGGGCTCCACGTGCTTCCGGAAATGTCAGTAAGTAATGCAACGTGATCAGGGTTGTGCGCCAGCAGCTGTGGAAATGGCATTTCTCACACAGCTCGGAAGGATAAAGTTCAGCTCCACGACGCGCTGGGTTTCCCCACTGCAGCGAGCTCCGGCTCAGCCGCTGCACTGTGCTGCCACAGGCATCAGGGCTGCAGAGACCCCCGCCCAGAGTGTGAGCAGGGGGGATTCACCCCTTCCCCAGCAACCACCATGCAGAGGTGCTTTATTTACTCTCCAAATAGCTGTGCTCAAAATACTGTGAACAGAAGAGGGACCCGAAGGAGCTAAGGGAGGGTTATAACCACCTCAGGCTATAAACCAGCCCTGCAGTGGCTCTCCAACATTTCAGAGCCATGCTTTCCATGGGGTGGGTGCCCATAGGCCCCCACCCAGACCCCCGCAGGCAAGGAGCATCCCCCTGCACCTGCGTCCTGCCCGCCCCGGACCCGGGGGTCAGCTCCCGGGGATGTTCCCCGCCGACTCTCCCCACGGATGGGCCCTGCTGTGGCTGGAGAAGGGCAAGAGAAGGAAAGCAGGAAAGTTTGCATCCCTGCTTCGGCTGCTCTACAGCGTCTGTACATGTGCAGGAATCGGCTCCAATTAATCCCCCCTCAGCTTGGCCCGCCCGCTTCATTACCTCCCCTTGATGAGAACCATCAGTGGGGCCTGTATGATTTTGCTAATTAGCCTCACTTCGTTTATCATTTCCATTTTCTCCCAGAGACGCTTGGCTTGCTGGGCGACAGCTTCATCTCCCGCTGAAACAATGCGGCCCCTTCTGTGCCTGTCTCACTTAGCGCTGTCACTGCAGCCATTATGAAATTGGGGTTTCATTTACACACTAATTAAACATTACAGCTTGTTCACAATTACAACATGGGGATGAGGAGGTAACTAATTACTTAAGAAATGAGCTAACATTTATCTCCAATTCCTCCCCCCGCAGACCGCCGCCCTCCTCTCCAATCAAGATTAGATATTGTTGTTCGATGGCGGCAGCCCAGTGGGCCCCTGCCCGCCTCTGCACGTGCTGCGGCCCCCTTGGGGGGGCCG
>NW_010539785.1:7975-9763 GCF_000687285.1 Phaethon lepturus
GTCCCGGCCAGCCCTGCCTGCCGGCACGCTGTCCCTGGGACAGCCCGGCCATGGCGGCAGCGGGGGCTGAGGTGCTCCCTCGGCATCACGGCACCCTGCACCTACCGGGCTCTTGCCTGTCGGTTTAACGCCTGGCTCTGCACAGAGGCTGGGGACGCCAGCACACCCTCCACCGCCCTGCTGATGGGCAACTCATCCTGAAAAGACATTTTCTTCAGGGGGGAATTAACATTTAAAACTGAGAACAATTAGAGTAAATAAAGCAGGCTGTCACTCGGATCAAAAGGCAACACCAAGGGTGGGCTTGGGACACAAATGCGACTTGGGAGACGGCTCCTGGGGAGCGGGCAACGAGAGCGAGGGCACGCGCGCCCCTTCTTTCATCCCTCGGGGTGGGGTGGCTGGCACGGGCAGGCTGGTGCCCTGTGTTTGGCCTAGCAAGGCTGGGTGCTGCTGCTGAGTCAGCAACAGCCTCCTCGCACGGGCAGCACGGGGCTCCCATGAGCTGCTGTCACAGGTGAGCGGTCCTCACCTCGCTGCAGTGCGGGCAGCCGGCGCAGGGTGCTACAGGTGGGTTAGAGGACAGGGCAGTGGAGAAGGGTGACAATGACCAGGATTGTCTTGGGATGGATGAGAGGATGCATGTTAGCATGGATGCAAGACAGCAAGGCGGTTGGTGGGGGAGAGGCTGGAGAGGCCGGGGATGCTGCTGCAGTGCCTGGACACTGGTGTGGTGCCAAGATGCTCCTGAAGGCTCTGAGGAAAGGCAGCACCACCGCAAGGCTTTTGAAACACAAGAGACTCCCCTATAAACAGCCCTCAGCACTGGAAATGCTCTCAGAAAAAATACCTAGTTCAGCACCAGGCAATTAAGGTTCTTTTGCAACTCTTAACCCACGATTTTGAGACAAAGAATTTGGCCTTGGCATAATTTGAACTGCTAATTGCTTTCCTGATCTGCAGTCAGAGAACTGAGCTGAAGTGGGCACAAAAAAATCACCTTCCCTGTCTGGAGGAAAATTCAGAGCCACTCTCTGGGGGGAAGGGGATGCTCTCTTCTTCCCTCCGAGCAGCTTTAAAAATAATGATCAGGAAACAGTTAAGCAAAAGAGGGGTGAACTGATGGTTTTAAAAAAAAAAAAACCTCACACCACTTTATAATAATAGTAACAACTCATTCCCATAGTTTTTATCCTTCCTGTCTTTAGCCCACCAAAAAAAAAAAAAAAAAAAAAAAAAAAAAAAAACCCTGAAAAAAAAAAAAAAAAAAAAAAAAAAAAAAAAAAGAAACCCTGAGCTAAACTACTGACACTGGCTGGGAGCTTAGAACTGCCGCATCAAACAGAGCCCTTGAATCTCCTGAACATAATTGTGCTGCCCTCTAACCTCAACCTTCAATCAGTGCAGTGTAACTATCTCATTTTAGCCTACAGGACACCCCCCTCTGCTAACTAGCAGCCATATTCTTCTCATTAGGAGACTGCTCTGGATGGGAGCGTGGAGGCAAAGCCGTTGTCTCTCCTTTCCTGTCCCTCTCTGCCTCTCTCGGCTGTTACACATGTACTTCTGGAAGGGGAGAGCACTAGCAGAGGGCTTTGTGGGTGCTGGAGATGGCCCAGCTGCCAAGCTCCGAGTCCCCTGGGCGTGCAAATAAAGCCAAATCACGGGTTCTTGGTTGGAAACAACACAGGACAGGAGCGGGGTGCTGGCCCCAGTACCCCCGGCACCGGGCAGCTTGCCCCAGGGAGCTGCAGCTAATGGCTGGAGGGGGCTTCCCAGCAAGATGCT
>NW_010539786.1:0-5797 GCF_000687285.1 Phaethon lepturus
AAATGGGGGCTGAAATGGGCCAGGAGGCTCTCATTAGTCGCCTCTATCTATTTATCAGAGAAAGAAAATACAGGAATAAAGACAACAGGAGAAGTCTTGGTGTCACTAATGATGTTTTTCACAACATGGTTTGTTAGGAAATTGGCATTAAAATGCGAAGGACTGTTTTCCTTGTCTGGGGCAGTGAGCTCAGCTTAGGAAATCAGAAGTCTGCCACAGGCAGCCATGGCTTTCCAGTGCTACTTTGGGTAAACCAGATCATCACTCCCGCTGTACCCACCCGCAAAGCAGGAATAAGCAAGCTGATTCATGCCATCAGCCTCTATTGAGTAATCCACTTCTGCTGAAAAGAACCAAGCTGCATTAATCAGCTCTGGGATCCACTACACCTCTTCCAGGGTTCACCTGGTGTAATTTTGCAGGCTTAGACAAGACACATTCTGCTGGCAATGGTGCTGGATTTAGCGGCCCACATAGTGTTACCTGGGGCTGTCTGAGATTCTCTGGATACTCTGCGGGGCTTCCAGGTGCCTTTTGAGAAAGACAGTGTCTTTTCTGCCAGACCTGGGGTACCTTGAGATCTCAGGTTTGACTTTTGGGCAGATAAATCCACTGAGGGTATCTCTTGCTCTGCATGCATGCAGAGACTGCCAGTTCAGGACTGGGATCTTGTTTGAGGACCGTCCCATAAAGAAAAGATAATAATCCAGGCTACACTGCAAAGGCCTCTCCCCCTTTATCATCCACCTGCTGTGCTTCAAATGAGTACTTAAAGATGAAGGCACATTCCATGGGTATGTTGTTCATCTCATTGCAGAGAAACTCTCTGGGGAAGAAGCATGCTGCAGTGTACTGCCTCCGAACTGGACCGGCAATCAAAGGCTGGCTGCAGGAAATAGCAGCACTGCTAGCGTGCATACCTGTTGAATATTTTATTAGTTGGTAATCAATGATTGGCAGTGTCAGAGATGCTCAGTTTCAAAAAGTTTCAAGTCTCACTTTCCAGAAGGCTGGGCCTGTCTGCAGTTCAAGAGGTTTCGTGGTCTTTTCCATGGAGTGACAGAGGGCCTGGAAATGACCCAAGCCTAGCGAGGTAACCTGCTTATCTAGGTACATTTTCAGTGGTCTCCAAAAAGGCAACTAAATTAACTGAGGCAAATCTTCTGGATTATCAAAGGCTGATGCAAAGTAGAGGAAAAGCTCCCCTCCTTGGGATGCTTTTAAATCCTTAGGTCTAGGGAATCATTTCTATGAGGTGTCAAGTGAACCAGTATACAACTTAGTCGTCAGTCCTGAGGAATAATATGGCTGGCTGCTCATCAAAAACATGTGAACCAGTATGTGTGGCAATATTACTATTTATCTTTTGAAAACCTGTAGCCCTTAGAGATTTAAGTATCCAGTATATTATGCCTAACTATGTGACAAGCTGCTGTCCAAGTCATTGAGATGAAAATAAAATGCATAAGGGCAAAGAGATGCAGAGCTGTGAAATAACTGTTTTTAAGATCATTCAGCTGGTGACTGTAGTTGGGTTAATAACAGTTTGATCCTCAGCCACCTACATGAACAAGATCACACAACTCCTTCAAATCACTGGGCTTTATGCCTTGAAATCATAGTAATTTCTTCTCCTCCGCCAGCTGAACCAGAAAAAATGTACGTTTGTGTGTATGTATGTGCTTGCATACCTGTGCACATTATGTGTTTATAGAGAGACAAGAGAGCGTGAGTGAGCTGTCAGATGCCTGTTGTACTCCGTAAGAGCAGAGCAGAAAAGCAAAGGCAGACACTGTGCATCTCCTGCATGCACATTTAGGTTTTTTGGACATATGAGAAAGAACTGAAAGAAAGGAGAAAAAAAAAATACAGTGGATGGGCTAGTGTCCTGTAAGATTTATGAGCTGCTAAATTTAGAAAAGTCATTTTGTTGTTGCTGGTGTATTGCAAGCTCTTGTGCATGAGTCAATAAGAAAAAGCACAAGTCACTTCCTCCGTGATACAATGTACAAGTAATATAAAATGGTCTCAAATTAATCTTTTTAACCACTGAATTCATTCTGGATAAGCAAAGTGTGTATCAAATGATATGCCCTAGAAAAGTAATCAGCCTTATAAAATGCTTCTCTTCACAGTTCTGCTTTTCTCATTATTGTATTGCAAATAGTTTTCTGAAAGAAAAAACTGTTCACGCAAAATGTTAAACAGCATTCATTTGTCATTTTCCTGCACAGACTAGGCAGCAGCCTGCTGGATCTCAAAATATGTGGCCATTATGAAGCTTGTATTGAACTGTTTGTCTTTTTTTGCTCCTTCTTTTTCTTAGGAGGTGTTGCTTTGTGATTGGCAATTTCCAGCACTCCTGCTTGAATTGACACAGGTGAAAACTCTGCAGGAATCACACAGATAATTCAATATAATGGATCATCACAAGCTAGTGACTGGGTTCTGTCCTGGTACTGCACAGGAGATCTTTATTGCTTTACCTGTAGCCATAGATGTTTTTTCATGGGGGTCAGTAGAGCTCCAAAGCACATCATCAGGATTGTTACAGAAGAATCCAGTGATTTTGGGCTGAGGCATTAATGAGTGGAAATAGATTTTATCAGTCCCTTTGTATTGTTTATTTTTTGGAAGAACAAAACAGGAAATTTCTACAGTTCATTTTTCATGGCAAGTTATAGGTTTGCTGCAGAAATAACTCAGTAAGGCTCTTTGGCTTTTGCTATGGAGTGTGTCATAGTAAACAATTAGACTAAATTGTCCCTTCCAGCTTAAAAAAAGGGGGGCAATAAAGCTATGAAGAAAAAGAGTTCAGCCACAAAGCAGAACCTCATGTTGTTTAATGGCAAGGTCTTTTGTGCTGGCATCCCTTTTTCAGAGTGTGAGAGATTACAATCATCATTACACACCATGTGCTGTTGCTGGTTTTAAAATTAATGTAAGAATTCCAGCACTCTGAAATATGGTTAAAGACCATCAATTTATTATATTTTCATTCCAAATTTTCTATTGCTTTATGTGAGCTTTAATATTTGCTATCAGATGTATATGGCTGTATTTTATTATACTTTATGGCTGGCTAAACTACAGTGATTATCCCTGGGAATATTACAGAATCACAGAATCATTAAGGTTGGGAAAGACCTTTAAGATCATCAATTACAACCATCAACCCAACACCACCATGCCCACTAAACTATGTCCTGAAGTATCACGTCTAGTTGTTTTTTGAACACTTCCAGGGATGGTGACTCCACCACCTCCCTGGGCAGCCTGTTCCAATGCTTGACCACTCTCTCCATAACGAAATTTTCCTAGTATCTTATCTAAACCTCCCCTGGTGCAACTTGAGGCCATTTCCTCTCATCCTATCACTAGTTACTTGGGAGAAGAGACCAACACCCACCTTGCCACAACGCCCTTTCAGGTAGTTTGACTGCTTTGGCTGATTTCCCCTGTTTGAGTGTTCATCACGTGAATATTGTGCTGCTTAGTGTGATCTAGATGGGTATAGGTGTCTAGGCTTTCAGCTGAGTGGAAGTTATATATGTATCTTGGAAGATCTGGGCTTCTTCGTTACAAGAAGTGATTTGTTACAGTCTGGGAGTGTGAAGCCATCTTTCTGCATCCCAGACTTTGGGATAAAGAATGGACACCAGCAGCAAAGCACTGCTTCTTGCCAGAAGATCATAGGCTCTTCTGCAAGGTCCATGTACTTAGAGTGCTTAATGATGATCTTAAAAACATAAAATGACAGTTCATAATCTAAGCTCTGACAGTTCCCAAAGGTGATTCCCTAGTCTCCATGGATACTAAAACAGAGTTGGTTAGCTGAGAGTAATGCACGAATGAGGGAAGTTTATGGTATCCTGGGTATCTAAAGCACAAGAGCATCCTAAGCCAGAGTGATGAAATACAAATAGCTGAATAACTGTGGTATGCACATCACCCTGCTTGGGCTGTTTGTTTTTAATAGCATTGGACAGATTTCTTTTCTAAGAAGGTCCTGATTTAGGCAGTGTGACACATCCAGCCAGCCACTGCCTCATACTGTAGGATTGTCTGTCACTGTGACCAGGAAGTATCAGCTTTCTTCTGCTGGCTGAGATGCTGTGGTGACCCTACCAGAGCTGACATTGCATCCAAGAAAGATGGGGACAGACTTTTTAGCAGGGCTTGTTGCAATAGGACAAGGGATAACAGTTTTAAACTAAAAGAGGGTAGATTTAGACTAGATAGGAGGAAGAAATTTTTCACAATTAAAAACTGAAACACTGGCACAGGTTGCCCAGAGAGGTGGTAGATGCCCCATCCCTGGAAACATTCCAGGTCAGGTTGGATGGGGCTCTGAGCCTTTAGTTGAAGATGTCCCTCCTCACTGCAGGGGTGTTTGAGTAGATGACCTCTAAAGGTCCCTTCCAACTCAAATTGTTCTATGATTCTATGATTCAATGATTCTATTTCAGCTATGCATGCTTCCTGACAGGCAGACGATGCTCCCCTGAATTGGGCAGCAGTTTCCACAGCAGTCAGAACATAGCAAATATCCAGTGGCACACACAGCCAGTGAGACACTGAAAAAGTCTTCTCACTGGTCCAGTCTGTTTTTCTTGTCCTGTGATGAACACAGGAAGAGAAATGTGTATTTTTTCCCATCTAGACAAATGTTGGCAAGGAGGCCATACCATTTGATATTCAAAAAATAATATTTGTCAAAACCTAAATGCAGTTACATAGAGGTATTTGTTTACACTTAGCCAAGATGTTCCTGAAAGGACAGCAGAAGTCTTGTATGGAGCATCTTTTTTCCATGTTGAAACATCATAAAGAAGTTCATAAATAAATCATAAATTTCATTAGTGATTAGCAACATCTTTACAAAATGCCTAACAGCTCTAGACTTGACATCTCTCCTCTGCTCTTTGTTCTCTTCTTTCTTCGTCCTTTTCTCCTTAATGATAACCTAACTGGTTATATTTTCTCTGTTGTAATAGAATTCAAAGTAACATCTGTCAAGATTAAATCTTGCTAATATCTATAGGCATATGCTTTGCACAAACTGTTTTTGTATGGATGTAAAAAATCTAATTTTCAGTCTTTATCCTGAAGACAACTTTAATTAGAGTCTAAACTGCATCCCTAATTAATAGAAATTCTTGAGAAATATGCCAGTCATGAAAGAAAATTCTTCTCATTCTTTCGAAATTACCAGGAATAAAGGGGAAGAAAATTTTGGGCTATTGAAGTAGAAGAAGCACCTGTAAGCATTCAGGTGAATGAAATGAGGTTAAAAGCTGTGGCACTGTCCTGGTTTCAGCCAGGGTAGAGTTAATTTTCTTCATAGAAGCTAGCATGAGGCTATGTTTTGGATTTGGGATGAGAAAAAGTTGATAAAGTGCTGATGTTTTGAGTTGTTGCTAAGTAATCAAGGACAGTCCAGCTTCTCATGCTGGCCTGCAGCGAGCAGGCTGGGGGTGCATGGGGAGCTGGGAGGGGACACAGCTGGGACAGCTGACCCAGGCTGGCCAAAGGGATATTCCCTACCATATAACGTCATGCTCGGTATATAAAGCTGGGACGAAGAAGAAGGAAGTGGTGGAGGGACGTTTGGACTTATGGCATCTGTCTTCCCAAGAAACCATTATGCGTGCTGGAGCCCTGCTTCCCTGGAGATGGCTGAACACCTGCCTGCCCATGGGGAGTAGTGAATGAATTCTTTGTTTTGCTTTGCTTGCGTGCAAAAAGTAAAGCTTTTGCTTTACTTATTAAACTGTCTTTATCTCAAACCATGAGT
>NW_010539786.1:5814-8718 GCF_000687285.1 Phaethon lepturus
CCCCCAGGCCACCGTGGGGGAGTGAGCGAGCGGCTGCGTGGGGCTTAGCTGCCAGCTGAGGCTAAACCACGACAGGCACATTCTTACCTTCCTAGGAATAATAAACTGTACAATGGTGTTGATATCCCCTTGAATTCCCTACAGAAATAGGTTACAGAAGTGAGGGGGATCTAGCAGGCAATTTTTAGAAAAATAAACAGTGCTAGAGTTTGTATGTGATTTCTATGTTCTTTTGTGATGGGTTGATCCTGGCTGGATGCTAGGTGCCACCAAGCTGCTCTATCACTCCCCTCATCAGCAGGACAGGGGGTAGAAATTAAGGTGGAAAAAAAAATAACCAAACACATGGATCAAGATAAAGGCAATTTAATAAGCAAAAAGCAAAGGCTGTGCATGGAAGCAAAGGAAAACAAAAAATTTATTTTCTACTTCCCACCAGTAGGTGATGTCCAGTCACTTCCTGGGAAGCAGTGCTTCAGTATGCATAGCTGTTGCTCTGGAAGACAAATGTTGAAAAAACCCCCACCCACCTCCTCCTGCTTTCTCTTAGCTTTTATTGCTCAGCTGACATAATATAGTTGGGGCCAGCTGTCCTGGCTGTGTCCCCTCCCCAGACCTTGCCCACCCCCAGCCTGCTGGAGGGAGCTGGGGGAATGTCGGAGGGACAGCCCTGGTGCTGTGCGAGCACTGCCCGGCAGTACCCGAAACACGGGTGTGTGATCAACACCCTTCCAGCTGCCAACACACAGCACAGCGCTGTGAGGGCTGCTGTGGGGAAAATTGACTCCATCTCAGCCAGACCCAAAAAATTGACTTCATCTCAGCCAGACCCAGTGCAACTTGGTACCTAGAAAATCTAAAATCTTATGTTCATCCCTCTCTCTGAAACAGGTTTTTTTGTGCTGAGCAATGATCACTTATTTAAACCCTTCAAGCAGGCCATATTTGCAAGAGGCGAAAGAAAAGATATCATGGAGTCATCCTCCTTTGGCAAGTGTTACTGTGCCTTATCTGAAGATTGAAATTGTTGTCTAATTGGGAAGACTGAAAGATACTGGATGACGTTGCTGTAGAAGAAGTTGAGAGGATTTAGCCACTGGTACTATGAGGATGAAATGAGTGTTTTTAATATTGAGCAGAGCCCTGGAATTTATAAAAAACGTGCTTTCCCACCAAAAGCTTCCTCCACATTCTGTGACATCTACTGTCCTACAATGTCTGTCTTCTTATTTCTTCAGGCTGCAAATTGTAGGTTGAGAACCACCAACTTCTGTGGTTAAGAAGTGTCCTGCACATTTGGCACAATAGTTCAGAATATGAACATTGTTGTCTATGTCAAGTACTGTCATCTACAGTATGAATTGCACAAATATTCTGAAAGGTTAGAAATTACTTTCTCAGGAAAGGTAAAAGTAAAATGTATTTACCAGCATTGTGCAGAGGAATGTGATGGGCATAGTGCAACATTTTTTAAATTTCACTTTAAGAAAACTTTAACTTGGGATGGAAGAAAACACTTGGGATTTCCACAAGCCATATTTAGCTGGACTATTGTGATAGGATGAGATCTTAACAACTAGGAAAGGACAATATTTAGATTACCAGTCAGAAGAACTCACAAACATATACTACATCTGGCAATTATGCAATGTTTTAAAGGCAATCTCCAAAGACTTGTATGAAGCTTTTTGCTGTCACACACCCATTCTTCCAGGGCTCTAAGGGATACTGGAACTCCATTGCAACCATGTTTACAATGTGTACTTAAAACTGGAGCGAAGGGCTCTAAAATTTCCCAGTGTGACTGGCAAGCTGACTCTGAATGTATCTATTTAATTGAAATTTCCACAGGATGCACACTATGTTTTTTCAAACTAACTTCCCTCTCTCCCAGGACATGCAGTTAGAACAGATGACTGATATTTAGGAGGCTTCCTAATAATTCCAGATACTTTGAATGTTTATCTTATTTTTAGTTATACAAATTCCCAATAAAACAACTGTCTTGTTTCTACACTACACACATTAAAATAATTGGACTTACTGTGCTCTTATGAAATCAATATACAGCTGTTGTTCTAAGTCCAAAGACTGAAAGGAAAAGGAAGTGCTGTCAAACAAGCAAACCCCTATAAAATGGGTGGTAGACAGTTTTGGGTAGTAAATACATCAGTGCCTTATAAAGTGACTTTCATTACAGAAGTGACATTTCATACCTGCTGGTTATTAATGCTGTGTGTGCTACCATCTTGTGGTAGCTGTTATTTTGCAAAAGCAGAAGGTACAGCTGTGTTTGCTCATGGCAGAACCAGTGAGAAAGCTACAAGGATGGCTGTGTGTTTGGAGGTTTGTGCTTTCCTTCTACTTTGCAGTACTAAAAGAAAATGTTACTAATTCAGGCTTTTGTGCAAAAATTCTGGTATTTTCTGCTGTGCTGGGTGTCCACGTCCAAGTTTTGGCAGAGGGGGTCTGCAGGGAGGGCCACCATGAGAAGACACCAATGGTTTCAGCCAGCTCCACAGCGGGTCCACTGCAGGACACAGCTGAGCCCATCAGACAAGATGGTGGCATCTCGATGAAAATATGTTTAAGATAGGGCAAAATATCACATGACCGTGTGAGGAGTGAGGAAAAAAGTGTGAGAAACAGCTCCGTGAACACCAAGGTCAGAGAAGGAGGATGGGAGGAGGTGCTTTAGGCATTGCAGCAGAGACTCCTGCAGCCCATGGAGAGACCGCGGTGGAGCAGGCATTTCCCTGCAGCCTGTAGAATTAGAATTCACTACAGAAACAGATTTTTCTAAGATATATCTGAATTCCTTTCCATCCTGTTTGGATTCGAAAGGTACTGGAAGAAGGAGCTTGAACCTTGTTGTGGGTTGACCCTGGCTGGAGGCCAGGTGCC
>NW_010539787.1:0-1147 GCF_000687285.1 Phaethon lepturus
GTTCCCTAGCCTTATTAGTCCTACAAGGAAAGTTCCTGGCCAGCCCAAAAAGGTATCTGTTAATACTAACAAATACCAAAATCCCCCTTTTCTTGGGACTTCGGAAAAGTCTATTTTCCAATTTTGACCTGGAACTTTTCCTTTATCAATACTTCCAAATTTTACATGATTTTCTACCTTTGGATTATTCTTTAAGCATATTTCACATTTATTAACCATGGTTTTTACAATTTAAAACAAATTCCTGGCTACTATGGAATGCATATTGAAATTATTTTTTTATTTTAGAGCCTGATTCAGTAAATTCACTTACAAGAAAGTACTCATATGAGTAACCCCTGTGATATTAAGAGGCTTACTCAAGTAAGGATAGTTACTTGTGTGCCAGAACTTGCAGAATCAAGCCCTTGTCAGTAAATATTTAGAAAATAAATAATTGCTGAAATATGCTATATCTTTCAATTTACAAGATGAAAGCGTCCATTTTGACATTGGAAAATGTGCTACAGAAATGCTTTCTTAAAAAAGTGAAAACTAGCTAAGTATGAATGACATAATTTGAATTAATTAAATCCATTCTTTAGTTGCTACCAAAAGAAAAACTAAAATGAATAGCTAACTATAGCATTTTAACTCTTTCTGTAAAATCTTAACACTGCCAATGTCAGAGTATGGGGCTTAATCAGCACGATTGACAAGGATATGAACTTTTAAATTCCAAATGCATTTATATATACACAAGCATGTTTGTGTACGTAAATTCTTTTTATTACAGCTCTTTTACACAAAAAGAACCTTAAGTAGTTGAAGTAATAAAAAACCCAATCAAAATACTCTTTATGTATTTATAAGTCCATAAACCTTTTAAAATTGTCTCTTTTAAAAAACCCAGCTAAATTATGGACATTCAGACTGCATTATTTGAATATTTGTCAGTTATATCTTGATTCTTATTTGAAAAACCCACAAGAAGATAGGCATGCCAGCAATATAAACCATAGAAACAGGAAAAAAGTAGAACGCAAGGACTTGTAAATAAATCCATGGATATCAAGAAGCAGAAATGCTAAGATTATGCATTTTACCAGTATACTTCTATGCTTGTAAACTATAAGGCCAGATATTGGTGAGATGCAGTATTACCAGC
>NW_010539788.1:0-225 GCF_000687285.1 Phaethon lepturus
ATGAGGAATTGGTTGGACGGTCACATCCAGACAGTAGTCGTCAATGGATCAATGTCCAGATGGAGATCAGCAACGAGAGGTGTCCCTCAGGGGTCCATACTGGGACTAGTACTCTTTAACATCTTCATCAGTGACATAGACACTGGGATGAGTGCACCCTCAGCAAGTTTGCAGATGACGCCAAGCTGTGTGGTGTGGTTGACACACCTGAGGGACAGGACAACA
>NW_010539788.1:394-3953 GCF_000687285.1 Phaethon lepturus
GCCAAGAAGGACTTGGGAGTACTGGTGGATGAAAAGCTGGACGTGAGCCAGCAAGGTGCACTCGCAGCCCAGAAGGCCAACCATGGGCCAACCAGAAGCCCACATCCTGGGCTGCATCCAAAGCAGCATGGCCAGCAGGTCGAGGGAGGTGATTCTGCCCCTCTACCTCACTCCGGTGAGACCCCACTTAGAGTACTGTGTCTAGCTCCAGAGCCCTCAGCACAGGAAAGACACGGACGTGTTGGAGGTGGTCCAGAGGAGGGCCACAGAAATGATCAGAGGGATGGAACACCTCTCCTATGAGGACAGGCTGGGAGAGTTGGGGTTGTTCAGCCTGGAGAAGAGAAGACTCTGGGGAGACCTCATTGCAGCCTGTCAAGTACTTAGAGGGGGCTTATAAGAAAGATGGGGACAGACTTTTTAGCAGGGCCTATAGCTCTAGGACAAGGGCTTAATGATTTTAAAGCAAAAGAGAGCAGATTTTGACTAGATAGAAGGAAGAAGTTTTTCTCAATGAGGGTGGTGAAACCCTGGCACAGGTTGCCCAGAGAGGTGGTAGATGCCCCATCCCTGGAAACATTCAAGGTCAGGTTGGTTGGGGCTCTGAGCAACCTGATCTAGTTGAAGGTGTCCCTGCTCCTTGCAGGGAGGTTGGACTAGATGACCTTTAAAGGTCCCTTCCAACCCAAACTAGTCTATGATTCTATATAAACTTTGTAAGTAATTTTTTTTATTTTACAAATCTGTTAAAATAGTGTTGAACTGATCCAGCAATATTAGTATTAATTGTGAGTTGTAGTAGAATAGTGAGATCCATTCATAATCATAGTTTCCCACTCAGGCTTTGATAATATTTGTATATAGTGATCTATGTTTGAGTTTTTAATGTAGTTGTTAGTAACATTAGATGAGAGATTTTTTTGTGGTGTTAAGGATAATAAGATAAAGGGGAAAAGGCTTTTCAGTAGAAAGGACTGAATTTTTAAGCTTTTATCAGTATTAGATTAAATTATATTTTGTGTAGGGGATGTCTGCATATAAAAATTCAAAGGCAAATTTACAGTGTCTATATCTTTAACTGAAATTAAATTACAGTTGAGTCATAAGGATGAGGTTCTATTTGGTGGCTACGTTGGAGAAAACGTGTCTTAAAATATCAAAGCGCCAAACTTCAGTGAAGTGGATGTGAAATTCAGAGCCTTACATTTAGTCCACCAAGGTCGTACTCCTAACTACACTAGAATATCCAAAGAACTTACTGTGACCCTGTTGAATATATTACAATGACTGTATCCCTAAAGGCAGTCCACAGAAAGTCATAGTATTTAAGCAAGCTTAGTAAACTAGTGCTTAGTAAACCAGCTTCAAAGGCTGCATACAGTAACTTTGTGGTTCTACAGGCTGTATTCCATATCAAGTTTAACATTTACTTCTAGATCCTTTGTCATGTAATTGGGTACCTCTTGATCATGCCATTAGCTGCTAAAGCATGTTGTTGCAGATTTACTGGACCAAGCTACAACAGAAATAAACCCTTGCCCTCCTACTACACCCTCTCCCCAATCTACGATTCTTTTTTAAAGGAGTCTTCTCAAACTCAAAGGGGGATAATTTGCTTTAAAAGTTGGCCTTCTACCTCTAAGAAATTTGGCTTATTGCCTATTACACTGAAGGTTTTCATGAGACCTGACTCTTAAATTTATTTAACTTTAGGTTCATTTCTTATTTGTAGCAAGATCTAAAGTAAGCTGTTCCTGTGGGCTTTATCAAAGACCTTTAAGTAAAAGAAACATTTAGAAAAGGTAAATAGTTATTTAAGCACTTCATTAAAGATGTTCAAAGACAGCTTTACCTGTGGTTGGTGTACAGTACGCCAACCTTGATAACCTCCCTCTGACTACTTCCCATTGTGTATTTAAATGACTTGAAGTATTCCCCCACCTCTAATGTATTATTTCAGATGTAAGACCCTGCTTAAAGATGAAGAAAGATTTTCTACTGACTTATTCAAATGCCAGGTGAAATCACTCATACTAGCTAAAATCCAGAAACTATGACTGGATTTGATGTAACTGTCTGATCCAGCATTGAGAAGGAGGAGTATTGCACTGAATGATCTAGTCAGTATAGCATGAGAGGTTGTGGTGGTGGTATTGATATTGTTAGTGTAGATAGCCCAAATCTCATATACATTCCCACTAAAGTAAAAATAGCACTCCATCTGTTTGCATGGTTCTTTCAGTATTATGCCTTTCTGTTTCATCAGAACAGATTCCAAAGCTTGTTCATCGTTTTCACTGGGAGTTTGCTCTAAGCAGATTCACAGGTGTGCATCAGAAACAGTTCATGTTTCAAGGTTAAGAGTCAGAGGGCTTCAAGCACAGTTCTCCTGTGTTTGAAACTCAAACCTGCAGATGTTAAAATTTCAGCGTATTTACTTCCATTTCTTTTACTGGAGCCAGGACCACAAGCCAGGTTTAGTATAATAATAAAATTATGATCTTGTGAAATCTAGGACACACTGCTTCCACCCTAGATACTATAAAAACCTGAGACTTTGGAATTATGGTGAGGAAGATATATATACTTCAGTGGTCCTTCAGCTTTTAATTTTTGTGGTCACAGGCGCTGGCATGAAGTTATTTTTAGTTAGGATATGCTGGTGTAAAGTTGAAACCGAAGTTGAACTGCCTGGCTATCTAAGCCATTAAGGTATGCAAGAAATAATATGGATTTTTCTCATGTAATCTTTTTTATAGAGAAATGCTGACACATCATTTGTAAAATAAAAATATGAATTGAAAAACTTCTCTGTTACAAACATTTCTTAAAAATAAATGTGCATTTTTAGTTGTTCTTGGTGATGACAATCACACAGAATAATTAAGGGTCTGAAGGCAGACCATGTTTGACCGACATAGTTAATCATTCCGTAAGAATATAGTATTTCCCAGCTTCTACTTCAGTGTAAATCAACAAATGCTATAATGAATGTTGATGTTGCTGTGCTATCAACATTGTCTTTATGACACTTTTCAGTTTACCATTTTACCTGACCTTAGCAGTAGAAACAATGTTTTGTGGGACTTGGCCTGTAAAGAAGTCCTCTCCACAGATGCATGAGCATGTTGTCATACTAGTACAGAAATGGCCAGCCTCTGGTGTGGGACAACCTGCAGCCACGAGAAGAATTCACCTGTCTCACTAGGTACTATCCAAGACCCTATTTTCCAGTGGTTACCAGTTCAGGGTCATACAGAGAAGGACTGGTGAGAGATGTGGTGGTTGGAGGCCGTCTTGGGCTTAGTGACCATGACATGATAGAATTCTCAATTGTGAGCGAAGTAAGGAGAGGGGTCAGCAAAACTGCTATTCGGACTTCTGGAGGGCAGACTTTGGCCTGTTCAGGTCACTGGTTGAGAGAGTCCCTTGGGAGACAGTCCTGAAGGACAAAGGGATCCAGGAAGGCTGGACAGGCTTCAAGAAGGAAATCTTAAAGGCACAGGAGCAGATGGTCCCCATATACCGTAGAAGAGCTGGCGGGGAAGGCGACCGGCCT